>NC_064920.1:465144227-465448977 GCF_023897955.1 Schistocerca gregaria | reverse complement strand
GCAGAAAGTATCTAGAAGATGTAGGAAACTATTGCAAATAAAAGATATTTTATTTTCTCTAGTGTCTCCATTTCGCGTCCGATCGGACGTTACTTTCCTAATGGTTCTGGTACTGTGTCGTCAAAGTCTTTCGCGAATGCGGCAGTATCTGTATAGGCCATACAATTCGCTCAGTTGTAGAGTGTTGCACCGAGCACAGGAGACATATAAAACAAAGGGAGCTTGACAAGTCGCCCGTAGCTGAGCATTACGTAAAACACGGACACAAAATACAGTTTGAAAATGCCAGAATCTTGGGATACTGAAAGGTAGCAAAGGCTTGCAGGGAGGCGGGAGCGGCAGTTTCAAACGTGGCGCCGGCCCCTCGCTCCACCTGACGTCACTTGGACCCGTGAAGGGCCAACGAGATGTACGGGAACCGCAACGAACTTGTGACATAACACTAGTCGGCTCGTTGGCACCACTTTGCGAACGTTCAGCGCCGTGCAGGGCCTACGGGAAATCAATATTTCATTGAAAAGATACCCACAAAAGATCTTAAATTTGTCGTGTGCTATCGAGAAATAGCATGCATTTAAACACGCAATCAGGTATTATTAAGCTCTTGTGTAATAGTAAGTTCCTCCCCGCTGGAGACAATTCTGGCCCTCGCAAGACCAGCAGTGCTACGCACCACGGCCTGTCTTTCTCGTCGGCCTCCGTCACACGTCGGGCTGGAACTGCTATGAACTGACCAACTCACCCCGCGCTTATACTTTAATTGTAATTTTAAATTCAATAAATTTGAGTAGATACATAAATTTGTATCATCTCTATACTTTTTCTACTTTGAAACTGATCTGTTTTGCTTACCTAATTTCTATTAAATGAAGATGGGTATGTATTGAAGTTGAGGAATCCTTCATTTGACCTGATCCCCCCTTTTATAATATTCTTTTCATATCAGTTATGATTTAAGCATGGAGAGCTGCATCAAACCAGTCCCAGGACTAAAGACCACAACAACAACAACAGTTTAACTTCTTACATGAAAACTTTATGATATATAACTCATCCATTCCAACGCTTCACAGCCATAATCCTATACATCAACATATTTATATTCCCCAAAGTCTTAACTCTATGCATTATAACTTTACAAAATTTTTCAGATTTGACTTTCACTAACATATTAAATTTCTAATCCTACTAATTACTTTACAGTATTTAAACTGACATCATGGAAAAGCTAATCCCTTCACAATTATCTATCCTATATTTTAATGAGCACATTACACTAGAATCTTAACCCTTCAAAAATGTTAATATTAGATTTTCTAAACTTAAACACGTTGAAAAATATAAAATTCTAGGATATATTACTGATATCTCAACACAAAAAACATTGTTAATAAAATCTGGTGCTAAATGACAAAAGCTGTCTAATTGAAATTATTTTTAAACAAAAATTTTAATTGTTTCCTTTTTGTGCAGAGAGTAGCCTGTTACAGACAGTTCTTTTCCTACATCTCCACCATGGTTCATTCCAACTGTCATTTTTTTCTTCATGTGTTTTGATGTGTCTCCGTCGCACGTGGAGTGATGGTCGGCTGTGTGCCTCGTTGTGTCTGTGTTGAGCATGGAACGACGCCTGGTATGCGTCTCGCCGCGTTTCTGTTCAGTATGGAATGACGGTCGCAAGGGAGAAAGGTTTCTCAAGGTCTGAGCATGTCGTGAGAGAGTGGTTGCCTTTGTTTCATGTTGGATATGCCAATGGCGACGTTGTATTTGAGATCCCTTTTTTGAGAGCATAAACTTTTCATCATCTTTCGTCGAGTTTTTATTCCGGTTCATCGTTAGTCACTTCGTCTCTAGGTTTCCATACGTTTTGTTTTCTTCCATTTTCCGGAATGACATCTGAAGATGTTGCAATTTGCCATAAAGAATATCGGATGTTTATGTCGCTTGATCAGTTAAATTCGATTGTGGGTGGTAGTTAAATGCAATAATGGTCTTGTATGGGAAGGGATTTGAAAAGGTGTCTTGATCTCTTCTGGTCCAGGCTGTTCCTTGTTCCAAATCTTCTGCGTTGCAACTTCTGTTCTTGGTGCATCTTGATGTCCTCTCACTTGTATCTTCGCTCTTCTCTGGTCTGGGAATTAGGATTGAAGACCTGTTTAACCTCGTTCTAGTTTAATCCGTTATTATGGCGTCTTCTTTGCAATTGTTGTGTATTTTTCATTGTAATCCGTTGTTCATCTAAATAAATTGAACAGCCTCCCATCCGTTTCTTGTTCCGTCCCATGGGTGCTCAGGGATTGTTTCGCAGTTGTCGAATTTCGTATGATCTTATGACAGTTTCCACTATTCTGCACATTGACTTACAGAAATGCGTTTCTTCTTCTTCTTCTTCTTCTTCTTCTTCTTGTGGTGAGTCTAAGCCTCCGTTCGTCCCCGCCATAATATGTCCGCCTCAGTTCCGATTCGGTGGATATCCATCATCTCTTCGTATGCTGCTTTCAATAATTCGCGATAAAAGAGCCATGTATCTAACACTTTCGCAAAACCATTGTTATAACACTTGTGTGTGGCTTTCACATGAATAAATTTCACGTAATGGTACATGTTGATTGTATCCAGGATGCGTTATAGCTCTCCAAACTTATCCACATAGGAGTTATCATCTAGGAACATTGTTCCACAAAGGCCTCTTCTTTCATCATCTCTTACAGACGCACCAGACACTCACACTCAGTGTCCCTTCCTCTCACGCCTAACTGCTCTCCTCAGTCTTGTCGTCGATCTGGCCGCAATGATGAACCACCTTATCTGCTGACTTCGTATCTAAAACAGAGTTTGTCGCTTATGTGATAATCTTACTTTCCTTACTTCCTTACGTACGTTCTGTTTCCTCAGTTATTTATCTTATATTATTCTAACCCTTACTCCCTTAGATTACGCTATTAACTTTACAGATATTGAACATTTTTACGACTTTAGATATAATACAATATTTCTCTCTTAAATTACGCTAAAACTTTACAAACATTAACCTTCTTTTCATGACTTTACAAAACGTATTATAGAGAAAACGTATTTCTTATCAATGTCTTCCTCCTTTTTGCCCATTTACTTAATTCTTCCTTAAGATAAAAGTCATGGTTTCCTCATCTTCATCACGATGGATAGTAAGAATGACACTGAAGGTGATGACGGTTAGTAAGTTAGTGACTGCCCATTACCTCTTATTTTTAGTTTTCTAACTACAAATATAATATGTTATTTTGAAAACTTCGCACCTTGACTCCAGCGTCTTTTTCTCTGCAAACCCTTCTTTTTGTCCTTAGCTGTAACAGAACGTCAAAATACACTTTATCTCTGCTATTTTTCTTTTGCCTTTCATAAATCTTCTCTATAGATCTATCACATTATTTTAAAGCTTAAAATTTCTTTTCTCAGTTGTACTTATCCCTTTCTCCTTTTTTATCGATAGTAAACTTATATATTCCTTTCTTCTCTCATCACACTCTTCCGTATAGAATTTTTTTCTGGGTCAATCTTATTTCCCATTGTTTACCTTCTTCCACGAAAAAACATGTGTTTTGCTTAACTGCATACTTCAATTCTCTTTCCTAATTATTATCTCCTAACGAATTCTAATATTTATTTCCCTCATGTCTCTCGTTCAATATCAGATTTTGGTACTTTACAAAAATCATATAAGCTTCTCATATTCCCCCAAAATATCTCCTCAATTATTGGTTCACCGCCCTCAAAGGAACAAATTAAAAATGCCTATTTCGTTCCTACTTCTTCACTTCCTCTCATCTACAAAAATCAACTTTCTCCTCCTTCACATTACGTCTTTAAGAGAGAATCTACAACTATTCCGTCAAACTACGCTGATGTTTATGTTCCTCCTTATTTTTCACTGTTTCCCAGGACACATTTCGTTTGTGGAAGAGTTACTTTCGTTCTTATTTTCCTGTCATTTCTTCATGAGTCTCCCGTTGCTTTCCTAACAACCTTTATTTTATTTATTTAACTGAGATAATTACAAGTTAAAAGTTTTGTCTGTGTTCATTTTGCTATCTCTCATACTCTTTGATTTCTGGACATTTAATACAACTAAATTTTTGTATGGAGTTACTCTTTTTTTCTTTTGTCTAACCTTTATATACTCTTAAATGACTCACATGGTGCAAACCTAACGATTTTCCTGTTTTTTGCTTCATCAATTCGACTGCATTATCATCAACTACTTTACTTACTTCCATGGGGTCTTTGTATATCGAAAAGAATTTGTTTTCAACGCTGTAACCTTCCTATTGCTTCGTGCTAATTTTATAAAATGACGATGTTTTACTTAAGGTGCTGGAAGGACTTCACTTCTAACGTGGGTATTCCTGTTCGTCTTCCTGCCCTTCATATCGTCAATTCTGTCTTTTATCTGGGTTTGGTGGCCTCAACTCGTCTTCTTCTACCGGTTCATTTCGCGTGATTTGTCCCGCTGAAGCTTAATTTCCCAACCTTTCTGGGTTCTGGCCATTTCATTACCACCTGAAAAACCTTGGTTTTTGCTGCTGAAAACTTCTAAACCTTCCGCCTTCGTTCGCACGAGGATTGTGTCGCGGGTCATAGTTACCACCGTAGTTTCTAGGACCGAATCCACCACTGTAATTCCGCGTCTCATCAAAACCATAATTGTTATTTGCCCTCTGTGCTTTTCCAAAACCATAATTATTATAGTAATTCCATGGGCGATTACCACTCCTTCCAAAACCATTACATTTTCCTGCGTTATTATTGCCATTGGAATTATTATTATTAAAACCTGATAGGTTGCTGTTATTTCGCTTATTATTGTTTTCTCTCGCCGTTCGTTGTTTCTTCGCGTGATCTTCACTGACAATGAATTCAAGTTCCCTTAGCATCCCTTTAAATGCTTGTATATTGTCTCATGTCCTACCAACCAATGACTGCTGATAACGTAACGGTAACTACATTGTGCAAATCCGTATCAGTTCCCCATCACTGTATGGATTATCTAAACACTGATTCTTTTTTGTCTTTCCTCAAAAAATCTAACGTTTTTCATTTCTCCTGAATTTTCGAACAACTCTTTCTGTAATAACTCATACTTTATTCTATTTGGTGTTTCTGCGGACCAGTATCGCTCCAAGAGTGAGGATTTAAATTGCTCATACGATTGACAGTTTACAGCTATTCTTTGCATGGTTTACGCTATTGCGCCGTCCATATGTCCACAAATGAAGTCAAGTTTATGGCTAAGTGACCAGTGCTCTGGTGAACAGATCTGAAATTGATTTATAAATGTGCGTGGATGTAAGCCGTTTCCGCTTTCTTTGTAATGTTGAAATTTTCTGATTGTCAAAAAGTGGTCATTGTCAATTTTTTTTCTTTCACCATACGACGTTTGTGTTTTCATAACATTACTCGTTTCCTTCGTCTGTGTCATGTTCTCTTGCACTCGTTATACCACATTTGGGTCTTGATATGACGTATTTAAGTCCCATCTAGCATCGTATCTACGCATTGGTGTGCGTTTATCTACGCCGTACCGTTCCTCGTGTATCGGACTGAAAGATTCGTTAACATTTCCCGTTAATGGAGAAGTGTTTTGCCTTTCTATTATATTCATATTGTCTTGGGGTATATAACCTGTTGTACTGTAACTTGGAAATCGTGAAATTGGTACATGTGTCGCCGTAAGTTGCTCTGTTATCGCGTTACTCACGTACGTTCGGAGGACCGGCTGCCGCTCTGTTGGAATGCGAGCGTTTACCGTTTCACGCTCTCTTGTCTGCTGTGACCGATCATCACCTGCTTCGCTCAGCTGTGTTAACTGCTCTTTTCCTGTTTACTTTTGTTTCGCTTCCGTTATTATGGACGCAACCTCTTGTGGATATACGACTGGAATTTCAGGACGTTTTTGTGTTTCCGCTGCTGCTACGAAAGATTGCACAACTGACTTTTTTATTTCTGGATTTCTATCCATCACTATATTGCATGTTACTACCGATTCCGTTGCTTCGCTACTGCTTTCTGTACGATTCTCGATACACTGTTTCAATTCTGTACGAAGGTCTTCATACTGTTTCTGATTTTTCGAGACTATGTTTTCAATTAGTGTATCGAATCGTTTTAATGCGGCTCGCTTGACAGGTTTTCTGACACTGAGCTCTTCCACGATTTACTGCGCCTTACCAGACGTCTTAATTGCTAACTTATCCATTCTTCCCATTCTTTGATTAACGTTAGGCACTGCATCCTGCACTTGATCAACGTCAGAAAGCATATTTTTCTGGTCAGCCATTAACGATTGTATAGGCTCCCGCGAGTCTCTCGACTCTCTCCGGATTTCAGTAAACTGTTCATTAACCTCCGTTCGTAGTTCTTGTTGATCTTCGCGGACTTTTTCGAATCCAGCGTAAGTTTCAAATGGGAGACTACGTAAGGTTGCATTGGTTGCCGCTAAACCTGCATCTGTTGCTGTTTTCAAATTCGTTAACCCTGCATTTGTCTCGGTTTTAAAGTATTCTAACCTTGCATTTGTTTCGGTTTTTAAATTTGCTGTTTCTGTTTTTAATTCTGCTAACCCTGCATTTGTTTGCTTTACGACCATAGTGAGTTGCTTCAATATTGCAAACACATTGTCTGACTCTTTGTCATCGTTACCTGTCACGATTTTATGAAAACTTTGCTGTTCGCGTCTTTCACGTGGCGTCCCACCGACTTCCGTGTAAAGTGCGGAAACCGTTAAACACATACTTTCTATTAGAAATGTCCTGTTTGGTTCAAAATTACTGTATTCGGTTCAACATACCGAAGTTCTTCATCCTCTGATTCTATTTCTGACCCACTAAATCCGTCATTATTTCGTTTTTGTGCATTCTCCAACTGTGATACAACTCGTGAAACTGCTGTCATTCCCTCAGCACTATCACAACGTACCGTTCCGTGCCTCGCACTCGATACTTTTTGTTCTATGTCTATCTCTGTGTTGCCAAGATCTTCAGTTTATAATTATATGCGACACTCTCCATTCTTCCGCCATGCCTGATCGTTTCGCTAACCTCTGTCTTTGTCGACTTGACGAGCTTGCGCTCTCGTTAACATAAAGTTATATGATCTTACACGTTTCCAAAATATTATGGAAAGTTACTTAGATTATGTACACGTCATGAGCTACATTGATCACTGTTTGTGTATTTTCAAACCTAACCCAACAACGCCGTGAATAACTTCGCGCGCGCCAGCATGGTCATGCACAAGCTACTTCTATACAATGACAAATGTTCTTCTACTTGCTAATATAACTTTTTTAAACTTCGGATCGCACATTTACTGTATTCAGTCCACTATACATTTACATACATTGGTTAACCTCGTCACTAAACAAAACCAAAGTTCTTTTTTTTTTCTTTCAAAATTCAAAATCTTTTTATTTTTCTTAGTAATTTGACTAATTGCCATCCAGGCGGACTAATCGACTTCCAGGCAGACCAGTTGCCATCCAGGCAGGGTTGCCATTTGTAAGGTGCAAAATTTTGTGGTTTACTTATTCTGCGATTGAAGACAACTGTGTAACTTAAAATGACATGTTTAATGTCGCAATATTAGAACAAAAATACACGCTTTTCCACACTTTTCATTGTGACAACAAAAAACAGTTGTCAGGATAACACATCTCATCAACATCAGCAAGTGAAATAATCCTAAACACAACAATATTAAATATTAACTCTCAGAAGGTTAAATTTTCCTAAACACGATAATATTAAAGTTAAACTGGAAGTTTCTTTACAACATTATTCCTACGCTGACATTATATTATTGTTTGGTATTACAAAAATCTTCCGATTCAAAGTTCGGTACGATTTTTAGGATGACAATAAAGTCTATGGTGGATAGTTAGTTGTGTGACAAATTGAGCAAAAGATTACCCAAGTTTACAGTGGACGCAAACTGGTGAATCAACAGTTTTACGCCCCTGCTCGCGATATTTACCTTAAGCTGCGATGAGCCGTCAACTGCTAGGCCGCTCTCTTCCACTGAAATTCCTATAAAACTAATTAAGTCTTTGCTGAATTTTGCTTCAGGTGAGAGAACATGTACTCATCCCTAGTCTTAGAATGTGGCGATATACACGTGCATGGTTGGAGCAGCGTGCATATTATAATGCCCTCTCAGTTCTTGCAAGAACAATTAACTAAATGGCTGGTTTGTTTCTCCTTAGTTGGAGCTAAACGATGCTACAGCTAATTTCTAGCTGTATGTCAGCCGCTGTGAACGCAGTGTTCCCACAAGTTACTCCTCTGCATCGTACAGAGCGTTAAGCGCTCCGTTTTGCACTTGATGCCAGTTCAGAGAAGAGTCTCCAGAAATTTCCGTCTTGTCTTACTCATACCTGAACTGTCTCCCCATCTTGGTTCTCTCATTCTTCATGTCTCGGCTTTTTTTCGACCAATAGGAGCATTCCTCTTATATTGTGGAAACTCTCTCTACCAATTGCAAGGTTCCTACCATTAAATTGCGTCGAAACTTTGGCTCTTTTCTCCTTCCTAGCGCGTTTCCGCCTATTGGACGTTTTGTGCTCGTTCCAGACGGATAAATGCATACATTGATTCTCATGTGTGTAGCACTCACTGGACACATGATCGAAAATGTGACACTGGTCTTGTTCATATCCCTTTGGGATTCCGAAACACAGTTTTATAAACGCTTTCTTTCCTGTACTCCCTCAGATGGCCATTATCCGCGTTCTTCCCATCTGAGTCACCTGGTCGGTCATTGACTTTCCGCCTGGAAAGTGGTTTCCGTGGTGCCCCTTGTAGAGTGGCCTTGCCTCTGTTCACCCCTCTGAAATTCCAAACTAAAACGCCTCTTGCTGCTTGTTGCACATTCTGCTCATAGACATGCATTATATAGGAACAGTGTGTTAATTATTGTCGATTGAGTGTTATCCCTGTTTTGCATTACATACTGATAGGCAATTTTCTTATAACCGCAGAATTAAGTTAGGTACCACATTCACTTTCCATTGTGATGTATAAAGCTCTCATTTAAGGTTCAAATCTGACCTTCATCTATTCTGCCATCTTACAAAATCATTGCCTCATGTCTCAGCAAATGTCCCCATCACTCTGTCACATCTTCTTATCAGTGTTTTCCACATATTCGTTTCCTCTCCAATTCTATGTAGAACTTCCTCATTCATTACCATATCAGTCCACATAATTTTCAGTATTCGCCTATAGACCACATCTCAAATGCTTCGATTTTCTTCTGTCCTAGTTTTCCCATAGTCCATGTTTCATTAACATACACTCTTGGAAATTGAAATAAGAACACCGTGAATTCATTGTCCCAGGAAGGGGAAACTTTATTGACACATTCCTTGGGTCAGATACATCACATGATCACACTGACAGAACCACAGGCACATAGACACAGGCAACAGAGCATGCACAATGTCGGCACTAGTACAGTGTATATCCACCTTTCGCAGCAATGCAGGCTGCTATTCTCCAATGGAGACGATCGTAGAGATGCTGGATGTAGTCCTGTGGAACTGCTTGCCATGCCATTTTCACCTGGCGCCTCAGTTGGACCAGCGTTCGTGCTGGACGTGCAGACCGCGTGAGACGACGCTTCATACAGTCCCAAACATGCTCAATGGGGGACAGATCCGGAGATCTTGCTGGCCAGGGTAGTTGACTTACACCTTCTAGAGCACGTTGGCTGGCATGGGATACATGCGGACGTGAATTGTCCTGTTGGAACAGCAAGTTCCCTTGCCGGCCTAGGAATGGTAGAACGATGGGTTCGATGACGGTTTGGATGTACTGTGCACTATTCAGTGTCCCCTCGACGATCACCAGAGGTGTACGGCCAGTGTAGGAGATCGCTCCCCACACCATGATGCCGGGTGTTGGCCCTGTGTGCCTCGGTCGTATGCAGTCCTGATTGTGGCGCTCACCTGCACGGCGCCAAACACGCATACGACCATCATTGGCACCAAGGCAGAAGCGACTCTCATCGCTGAAGACGACACGTCTCCATTCGTCCCTCCCTTCACGCCTGTCGCGACACCACTGTAGGCGGGCTGCACGATGTTGGGGCGTGAGCGGAAGACGGCCTAACGGTGTGCGGGACCGTAGCCCAGCTTCATGGAGACGGTTGCGAATGGTCCTCGCCGATACCCCAGGAGCAACAGTGTCCCTAATTTGCTGGGAAGTGGCGGTGCGGTCCCCTAAGGCACTGCGTAGGATCCTAAGGTCTTGGCGTGCATCCGTGCGTCGCTGCGGTCCGGTTCGAGGTCGACGGGCACGTGCACCTTCCGCCGACCACTGGCGACAACATCGATGTACTGTGGAGACCTCACGCCCCACGTGTTGAGCAATTCGGCGGTACGTCCACCCGGCCTCCCACATGCCCACTATACGCCCTCGCTCAAAGTCCGTCAACTGCACATACGGTTCACGTATACGCTGTCGCAGCATGCTACCAGTGTTAAAGACTGCGATGGAGCTCCGTATGCCACGGCAAACTAGCTGACACTGACGGCGGCGGTGCACAAATGCTGCGCAGCTAGCGCCATTCGACGGCCAACACCGTGGTTCCTGGTGTGTCCGCTGTGCCGTGGGTGTGATCATTGCTTGTACAGCCCTCTCGCAGTGTCCGGAGCAAGTATGGTGGGTCTGACACACCGGTGTCAATGTGTACTTTTTTCCATTCCCAGGAGTGTATAATGCTGTACTCCAAAGGTGCATTCTCAGAAATTTCTCCCTTTAATTAAGGCCGATATTTGATATTAGTAGACTTCTCTAGGCCAACAGTGCCATTTTTGCCAGTGCTACTCTCCCTTTGATGTCCTCCTTGCTCTGTTCATCATTGGTTATTTTTCAGCCTAGCTTTCAGAATTTAACTTCATCTGCTTCATGTCCATCAGTCCTGATGTTAAGTTTCTCGTGTTCTCATTTCTACTACTTCTCATTACTTTTGCCTTTCTTCAGTTTACTCTCAATCCATATTCTGTACTCATTAGATCATTTGTTCCATTCAGCCCATCATGTATTTCTTTTTCACTTTTACTACGGATAGCAATTTCATCAGCGAATCATATCGTTGATATCGTTTCACTTTGAATTTTAATTCCACTCCTGAATCTTTTATTTCTATCGTTGCGTTTTCAACGTACAGATTGAATAGTAGGGGTTAAAGACTGCATCCCTCTTTTAAACCCTTTTTAATCTCGTCACTTCGTTCTTGGTCGGCCACTCTTATTATCCCATCTTGGCTCTTGTACATATTGCATACTACCTGTCTTGCCCTATAGCTTACCCATATTTTTCTCAGAATTTCGAATTCTTGCACTATTTTACATTGCCAAACGCTTTCCCCAGGTCGACAAATCCTATGAAGGTGTGTTTATTTTTCTTTACCCTTGCTTGCATTATCAACTGTACCGTTAGAATTGCCTCTCTGGTTGTAGGGAAGCAGCCTACTCACGCCATATAAAATTCACAGCAGTCTTTCCATTGTGTGCCAGCCAGTCCGCTGTGACTAGATCTGACATCATAAATGTTGCGCAATACTTTAAAAATCAAGTAAATAACCTGAAACGTTTCTAGAATGTCAGGAGTAATACTAAATCAATATGTGTTGAATATCAGTTCAATAACTTTAACCATTTTCGAAATTTGGACGTTTTTCTGTAAAAATCATTGCCGCAACAGAAAAGAGCTAGAAACTTAAAAATTCATATTTAGATTCCGTTTGCATAATAATTTAGTAGAAACAGTGTTCTGGATCCCACAAATTAAAATTTTAGTTGAAATTCATAATTTCCTGGTTTTTGTCTTAAAAATTAAGGAAGCAAGATAGATTAAGTACGTGAATGAATGAAGCTAGGATGTTTAAATGTAAGTAGAAGGGAGATACCCTACAATCATAAAGATAGGAGAAGTTTCAACTGAATAACTATAAAACTATAGCGATAGTGTATCTCCAAAGGGCAAGTTCCGAGCTCGTCTACTGCGTATAGTGTAATTAAATTAATTCTCTCGCCCAAAATATTTGACTTAGCCACGTCAGACTTTTATTATGATTTCTTACCTGTGTGCTGATTGCACATTTAAATTGAGAGCTTCATTGGCCATCGGCAAAGGAAGCAATGATTTATTTGATAAATTAAAGTGATGCATTACTAGCCCAGCGGCTAGACGGGACAGCGAATTTAATGAAGCGTTCTCTTGGCCGTCCGCACCGCGGCTTTCTATATAAGAACGCTGCGTGAGGAAAAGAAGGCCCCAGTTCTCTTCAGACGCTGATAAGCGCACCATCTGTGGCGGGAGTCGCGTCGCGTCGGTATCAATGCTATAAACGGCCTCGGATGCCGTAATAAGTTACTCGGGATACGCGTAACCATGAAATCGTTATCGAGTGAAGTGTCAATTCTGGGATGACTTTGATGATCTATCTTCAGTTCGCGTATGTCGTATTTTCACGTGCCGCCGCGGGACAGATATTCTACCAATATTTAGCGTGGCGTTTGATGAACATTATCATCAAATTATGGCGAGCATTCAATTAAGCATTTAATTTGAACAGTTATAGTTGCATCAGCGCATTAGACTCTGAACTGCTCTGGTAGTTGGATTGTGTGGATTCTTTTTGGTCTGTGACTTTCACTGCGTAACTGCTACGGTCGCAGGTTCGAATCCTGCCTCGGGCATGGATGTGTGTGATGTCCTTAGGTTAGTTAGGTTTAAGTAGTTCTAAGTTCTAGGGGACTGATGACCATAGATGTTAAGTCCGATAGTGCTCAGAGCCATTTGAACCATTTTTTGTGACTTTCAGAATGTAGTGAATATTTTTGAAAGAATCGTTTTTGATTATGAATCCCAGACAATCTCATAATTCCTCAGAGCTATAAGCTGTAGCTATAAGTGTATTTCTCAGTTGAAGTGGGCACTAGGAATTCTAATTACAGGCTTCACGTTTTGCTAATCACTTTCTGGTTGCCAATATTGTAGTTAGGGAGCCAGTGTTGAGAACGGCAAACAACAGCATTAAATAAAACATAGGAACACATTTTAATAACAAATATTTCCATATGCCACTCCACATATGGTGCATCATTGGGAAAGACATTCCACAAAACATTTATTAATAACAAATATTTCCATACACCGCCCCACATGGTGCCTTTACCTTTCCTAAAGCCAAACTCATCGTCACCTAGCACATTCTCAATTTTCTTTTCCATTCTTCTGTATATTATTCGTGTAAGCATCTTGGATCCATGATCTCTTAAGTAGATTCTGCGATAATGCTCACACTTGTCAGCTCTTGCTGTCTTCGGAACCGTGGGGATGATGCTTTTCCTAAAGTATCAGGTATGTCGCCGGACTCATAGTGAATAGTCATTTCGTTGCCACTTCTATCACAGACCAATCTCTCCCCTCACAGAGGCTTTCGGTGTATTCTTTCCACCTATTCGCTCTCTCCTCTGCATTTAACAGTGGAATTCCAGCTACATTCCCAATGTTACCACCCTTGCTTTTAATGTCACCTAAGGCTGTTTTGACTTTCCTGTGTATTGTGTCTGTCCTTCCGACAATCATATCTTTTCTTATAAACTGCACATTATTCACAAGTACTAAAATCCCGAATATTCTAGCTGTATAGAGATGTATATTTAAATTGGCACTATCGTCATATAGATACTGTGCTATATTAATCGTAAAGGATGAAAGCATTTTTAAGGTTTATAAAGTTGTTTAAATGTTTGTGTTTAACATCTATTTATAACAAAAGAGTCCATCTTTTAATGTTGGGAAGAACGAACAATGCATTATCTCTAGGGAAAACACAACTACATTGCTCAACAATGAATTCTTACTTGTTGAAAATACATATTGACGTTTATCTGCTTCATGTCATAGTCAAGTCAATGTTTTTAACTTGTACTGTGTATGGGTACTGAAACAAAAATATCTATGTTGTGCCAAACATAATGTCAGTTTGTGAAATATCGATATTTTGTGTCGAAGTTTTTGACTCATTTTGGAAACTAAAAGAAAAATCGAAGTGTACATTCCAGTTGTTTCAGCAAATGTTGAAATATTTTCTAACTAGATGCACGTATTGTCCACAACACACTTTCTCTCACTTGAGAAAATCTCTACATGCCGTCATATAGTGTAATAGTTCTAAGGTGGCTATACAACGATCTTCGTACATGTTCAGATAATGATATTTTGAATTAATTATCGTTTTTATTCTTTCAGTTCCAACCTCCTAGTGCACTCGTAATAAGGAGATGTGATTCTAGCTTGACTGAACAATTTTTATTGTTTCGCTACCCATACATATTCTGAAGAAGTTCCCCCAAATTCAGTGGGTTTTATTTTATTACTTTATTACTACATAGTGGTGTTCACAAGTCTGTCTGGTATCTGCAGCACAGTTACAATTATTGCCTTCCAGTATGTCATTTTTTTTTGTAGATCTCTCGTTTTCGTGCTTCTTCAGGACATCGGCGTGAAACTGTTTCAATGTTTGTGTGATGTTCACTTCTTCCATGTATTTATCGATGTTAAAACAAGAACAACTACTTTCTCAAAGCAGAACGACATTTCCTTATTATGTATCAGGAGGCAAACATGTCCAATGGTAGAGTTTCGACCACAAAATGATTATTTCCTTGCTCATTTCACACAGAAGTGACCAAAGTCATGTGATAGCGTTAATTTTTTAAAAATGTTATAATTTACTATATTCAGAAAATTGATAATTTTAATGCTGACAGAGTTTACACAGACTTTCAATTATTCCACCATGTCCACACTCAGTAAACACGTTTCTGTCCACTACAGTGATACGAATAAGACTCTGAGTGTATCCATACACAAATCTGGCAAAATCCCTTCAGTACACAAGCAACCAACAACTATATACAACAGAAAGACAAAGTATCATAGATGCTCAATTAGTATCATAATCTCCTCTGACATTACTAGTACGATCACAGCAGGCTGCACCTCTCATGTAGCATGGCTTCTCTCCGCCACACCCTGCATCCAATAACTTCCGACTCCCCTCGACAACTGCTCACTTGCTACTACTCACGAAAATAATATCTCAGCCTCAGAGTTTTTGTACGCACACAGCAGAATCATAGACGCCCAACTAGAAACATACCACTTTACTTTCAGGACAATAACATACACACACTTCAGTAGACTGAAAGAGCTGACAAGTGCGAGAATTATCGCACAATCAGCTTAACAGCTCATGCCTATAAGTTGTTGACAAGAATAAAATACAAAAGAATGGAAAAGAAAATTAAGGATACACTACATGACTATCAGATTGGCTTTAGAAAAGGCAAAGGCACCAGAGAGGCAATTCTAACATTGCAGTTGATAATGGAAGCAAGGGCGAAGAAAAATAAACACACGTTCATAGGATTTGTCGATCTGGAAAAAGCGTTTGACAATGTAAAATACTGAAAGATATTCGAAATTCTGAGAAAAATAGGGGTAAGCTATAGGGCAAGATGGGTAGCATGCAATACATACAAAAGTCAAGAGGGAATAATAAGAGTGGACAACCAAGAATGAAGTGCTGAGATTAAAAAGGGTGTGAGACAGGGATGCAGTATTTAACCCCTACTATTCAATCTGTACGTTGAAAATGCAACGATACAAATAAAATATTCAGGAGTGGAATTAAAATTCAAGGTGAAAGGATATCAATGACACGATTTGCTGATGAAATTGGTATCCACAGTGAAAGTGAAGAAGAAATACATGATGGGCTGAATGGAATGAATGGTATAATGAGTACAGAATATGGATTGAGAGTAAAATGAAGAAAGACAGAAGTAATGAGAAGTAGCAGGAATGAGAACACAAGAAACTTAACATCAGGGCTGATGGAAATGAAGCAGATGAAGTTATCGAAATCTGAAAGCTAGTCTGCAAAATAACCAATGATGAATGGAGCAAGGAGGACATCAAAAGCAGGCTAGCACCGGCAAAAAAGGGCACTCTTGGCCAAGAGAAGCCTACAAGTAGCAAACATGGGCCTTACAAAGAAATTTCGGAGAATGGAAGTTTTGAGCACATGATTAGTAGTAGGGCAACAGGTGCCCCAGTGTGTTTTGTTAGTACCTACATCAGGGGAAGCTAGGCACTCAGGGGCAAACCTATTGTTCTTCTATGATTGACAAGTGATTAACCTATTGTTTTCCTTTGACTGCCAGGTCTTTCACCTATTGTCCTTCTAAGAGGATCCACTTTGCAGAAAAACAGGTTAATGACCTGTCGATCAAAGGAGAACAATAGGTTAATGACCTGTCAATCACCTGTCAATCAAAGGGGAACAATATGTTCTCCCCTAAGTGCATACCTGCCACTTATGTAGACAACCTGCATTAACAAAATACACTGGTGCCGATGTTGTCCTACTACTAGCGTTGTATGATAGTGAAACATGGACTGTGAGGAACACCAGAGCAGAAGAGGATTGCATTTCAGATATGATGTTACTGTCGAATGTTGAAAATTAAGCAGACTGATAAGGCAAGGAACTATGAGGCTCTTCACAGCATGGCTCATTATATGTACAGGGTACTTGAAACGATTTGTCCGTGCCACATCGAGTTTTTGCACTACATTAGGCAAAAGGAGATCTGACACGATATTAGGAGGCTTCGCATGACTTTTGTCATCTCAATGTATGTTGAACAATATGATACAGGTTATGTGTGTCCTGCTCAACATTTATGAGACATAATCGAGAGATCACTTTCACATAAATCGATTTTAAAATCGATGTTGAAACGTTGATAGTGGTTCAAACGAGTAAACGGTGGGGGAAAAAAGTACGAAAAATTTTTATGGTGGAAAAACAGTTACTTTCCCTGACCAAATAATGTAGCTTCCAAAAGACATGGTGTGATGTCCATGTAACTTCGTACACGTACATACCATTGGCGGATAGTAATACGAATAACAGAGGGACTAAGCAGTTACTTTCCTACGCGTAGGCTGCCATTAGCAACAGAATACAAAAGGCTGCATTTGGAGTGATGATGTGATCTAGAAGCATGGACTACTGACGAAAAATCATTGCAATGTTTTCATCGATGAATCGCATTTCTGCATTACCCTGGACGACTCTTTGGCATATATGGTGGTGACTGTGGAGAGGTCTCATTCTTCCAACTTTTGGAGTGGCATAGCAGCTTTATTCCTGACATCATATATTAAGAGGAGTTGGGTATGAATGCACCTCATGGCTGATAGTGATTGAGGCATGTCTGATGGTACAATGATATGTCAAGGGCATTTTACCTGTCATGATGAGCAGACAACAATTTCTACAAAATTCTAAACATATGAATGACGAAAATGTTTTGCCCTACTGATATGAAAACCTGCAGACGCCTATGGTTGTATAGATGAGAACGACCAGTTGTGTGCCAATAAACATTATTCAATCTCAGGCAGAACAATGTTGTTATATTGTAAATATAGTTACTTGTGATATACTTTCCACTTAAGACTGGAACCGAATTCGACCCACTGATTTTAAAGAGGGAATGGGTGAGATGGAATCTCAATCCAGTATTGTTTGTTACTATGGTATCTCGGTTTGGATGAATTGTGCTTATGGAAAGAAGAATAAAGCCATGCTGTTCTAACCGATTATCCCAAGCAGTGTATTTGTAATCTTTATGGGACTGGCTATAACTGATCAACTAAAGGAACATTACTAAGACAAAAACAATGTACTCCTAACAATGTGGCAACGCAGAAGATAAAGTAGTAATAAGGAACAGATAAAACTCTTAGTGAAATAATTTTTAGATGTTTTGCTCGGTTAGAACTGTGAGGCCTAACTTTTGCAGGGGACAGTGACCTGGTTATCCGGTGTGGCGGCTCGCTCATCACCAGACGCTACGTGCTGACCGTCTCGCACTGCGTCAATGGCAGGACGCTCGGCTCCTACAAGCTGTGAGTACACCTCTCTCCATACTGACTCCCAGCAACATGTCGTTATCTGAAGTACGGAGATACAGAGAGAGCGAGAGAGAGAGAGAGAGAGAGAGAGAGAGAGAGAGAGAGAGAGAGAGAGTGCAATTTTCCATCTTATACAGGGCTTGCACTGTTAACCATGATGATGTACATCTAGTTTATGGTGCCTCGTATGCGATAGATGGTTGACTAGCCGTCATATGGATGATCTGCTTTATGGTAGCACATCAGATAAGCACCATATAGATTCTCTGACTGCTTCAAACGATGGGTATTCTTCTAGTGGGAGGGTTGGACCTGAGGGAAGTACAATCAAGACAGTTCCAGGTGAAATAGCTGACTGTTTATCAATTTTATATAAATGGCCGACACAAATCCAGCAATAGTCGCTAACCAGTAGGATTGAAGATCAACAAGTTAATTTAAGGGCAGGGAGCGGCCATACTTCCCCACAAGCACGATGAAACCCTCTTCACATTAATGTAAAAACTTCTACGTAATGCTAGACAGAATAAAGCTATACATGCAAAAATCTCTAAGTTGTAGCCCACTATTTTGCATTTTTCGAATGCTCTTGTCATGTTCAAGAACTTTGAAGACTGTGACCTGAGGGTTTCAGAAAACGGCGGTCAGTTGCAAACGCTTGAAATGCCAATCCATGACAAAATACACACTTATGTATCCTGGGTGTAAATATTGTAAGCTTACTGAATAAATAATTATTAAAAAAAATTGTGCTTGTGTCAATTACCTGTAAAACATTGCCCACTGCCTGTGAGTTTTTTCTTGGAACGTTAGTGACGTTGTCATCTGTTGGTGATAGCTCTTGAAGCCTCCATCACAGTCTGTCAGGACAAGTCTGGCCGGTCCATATGTAATTCTACCAGTATTAGACCTAGAGCTGTTTCAGTCGAAATTAAGATGCCGGTCTTGGGCCAGCCCTGGGCGTGTGCCTAGTAACAGTATGCAATCCATCTGTGTAATTTTGTTTGATAGCTGAGGCATCATACGGACAAAAGTTGCATGTAACATGGTCCAAAAAACACAACTAGGAAAAGCTACTTAGAAGACATAATATGTAATAATAATATGTAATAGTGTATAATAATATATATAATTATATATAATTATAATATATTGAAATCTCATTTATTACCTTTCATGTAGTGATAGGGTGATTCCTTAATATCATCTTGTAACACTTAAAAAAAACTTGCTGATTCATAAATCTGAAATTTGTGAGTATTATACATCAAAGTTAGTAAGTAAATCATTAAAAAAAGGAACTTTGTCACCACCAATGACGAAGGTAGCTACAAAGATACTCTTAAAACAACTTCATGAGAATACACAAAGATTTTTTTCAGCGATGCCACTAATGGGTTAACATACAAATAAGGCCAAAACTTTAGACATGTTTTAAGGAATTCTGCAATCGCTGTGTTGCAACATTTGCACACACATTACTACTGCATATTGTTTGTGTCCGTTTGTAAAGAGATGTTTTGTCTGTCATTTAACTTAGTAAACAAAAGCATTGTCGTGCATATTTCCCTAACAGAAATTTGTTTAAATATAGCGTAGGGAACGGAAACCAATATGGTCATCCAGATTTGAGTATCTACGTTCCTATGACCAAAGTAATCACAGAGGTATTACGTGGCATTGCTAAGAAATTCGTAGGTTATATAGCACGTGCCATACGAGCAAATCAGTCTCCATGACAAGTAAATTTTTAACCAAAACGCTATTCGTAAGAAACAAGAGAACATTGAAAAGAACTCAAAGATAATACGTTTCTTTTGAGAAATAGTATACAGGCGTCACCATTAACAGCAAGCGAATTTGATATCTAGCAGTAAGATAACGAAACGGAGGACGTTCGTATGTGGTGTTTCGCTCTGAATGGTGGCAGCGACTGATGTTTTGTTGTGCGCGCCAGACTGAGCGTGCGGCTGGGCGAGTGGGACCAGCGCACGGACGTGGACTGCGACGGCGACTTCTGCGCGCCGCCGGCCGAGGACTTCGGCATCGAGGAGGCCGTCCCGCACCCGCGCTACGAGCCGCTGTCCTCCAGAAGCGCCTCCAACGACATCGCGCTGCTCAGACTCGACCGCAACGTCCCCAATTCTCGTGAGTGTGCCACTCTCTGCTGCTCTTTGCCACAATTGTGTAGCTGTACTGCCGAGCAGAAGAATACAATGTTTCGTATCACACGAGTACAGTGTGTCAGAGATAAAAGCTGCACCACGCCCTTTGTCAGTAGTTTCTGCAAAAACAGATAAACCCTGAAGTGACTATCGTGCCAAATTAGAATACTCAGTCGACCGGCCTAATACACATACGTCTCAAACCACTCAATGTTTGCAATAATAACCAAAACAATGTATTTCTATTGTGTTATCACACTATTGACGATGAGTCACTGGGAACAGTATTGGCCAGACCTCAAAATGTGCAGAACATGCAACTGTATCAATACAATTTTACTTTTGCAGTGTCAGAACATACTAAAATATAATGCAAGTGTCACCTATATCTCCGGAACAAATACAGGGGCTGAAGAAAAATAAGAAAACATCAAAAATACATTATCATGACAAAACAGGGTAGGAAGACTGTTGGTTTTAAAAACAGGTTCCAGTTGTCTCCGAATGCGTAAGTACAGGTACTGTATGGTTTTCAGGAGAACCTCATATCACTCTTCCTGCAAAACTGGCAAGCTGCGTGGAGGTGGACAGCGATCATGCAATCTTCTCTCCAAAGCAGAAAATAAAGGCTGAGTAGTATTGAGATCTGATGACTGTGGTGACCAGGAGAGCTAAGACTTTCGTCTTTGTATTCATAAAAAAATCTGGCTGAAGCGAGCTTTATGAACAGCAGCCTATAGTCCTGGAAAACATCATCTCTGTTGGGAAACAAACATTATACCATAGCGTTAACCTGATCACCCAAAATGGCCACATAGTCCTTGGCAGTGTGAACCTTCACAGTTCCCGTTGGGCCATAGTATGGCTGCCCAAATCATCATCGAAATCACAGCATCTTTCACTCTTGGGATGTAAACTGAGCCAGAAGCTGGAAACGATGTGTAAGAAGACTCGTCCGACCAAATGACGTTCTTCCATAGTCCAGGTTCTATGGATTTGGCACCACGGTTTCCTGTTAACGGCATTTGCATAGATCATTCCCAGTTGTTGAATGGCAACTCGACTTGCAATTTCTCGCTTATGCAACTCCCTTCGTGTTTTTTGATGTTGACATGATTCGTGAGCGCAGCATTCTGTTCTGCAGTGACATTTTCAGCTGTCGCACTCTTATTTTTCTTCACAAACCTCTCCAACGGCCGTCCATCTCGATCACTCGGCACAAACTTTAGTCCGACTTGTAAGTTAACGGATGATGTTTTTAAGCGATCTCTGTATGCGGTGTAAATCTTCAATTTCAAACTCAAAACACTTCCGCGCTCTTGGTAATGGAAGCACTCACCGTACGAGAACCAGTAATATGTCACGTTCTAATTCGCTTAGGTCAAACCTAATGCACTCAGAACTACATTCAACACTATTCTGACGACGGATGACACTTGTAGCTTATTGAGAAAATTGCACAGGTCCAGATGTACATCTACGTCATGGTCAAATAGAACAAAGCAACAGCTGGCTTGGTCAGCATCTGCTCCTGTGTTCAAGCATGCATTTCTCGTGATATTCCCCTATTATTGTCCAGCCCTTGTACATTTATATAGTTTCTACGGTTACATACATTCAAATGAATAAACAAGGATGCAGTGGCGCCGTAAAATTCTTTCTTCGCAATTCATTACCAGTCCAAATCAGTCAACGTGAGTAAAGCATTTTAAAAAGGCTTCTTCCTTCACTACACCATTAAAGAAGAGAGCAGATGAATTGAGGCATAACTACACTTGCCTTGAAGGTTACTTGCGCGAAGGAAGTTCCAAAACTGTTCATTGTGAGCAATTTTGTGTTTGCAAGGCTGGCTATGCTTTTAATTTTGTTTCTTTACGGTTGGAAGAATGATTATGATGTCGATAATCCACTGAGCCTCAGTAGCTTTCGTTTCCATCTTTCTTTTTATTTTTGAATTTGTAAAAATTGGCCGTCATGTTCAGTCCTCACACCTTTTTTTGTTTGCTAAGCTGTATTGATAAATTTTAGAATTGTTGTATAAATTAAGGATGTCATATTTGCTAATAATTTATTCTCAATCTTGTTATAATCGATTTTATAAGAGACCCCTCTGTTTAAATTCCAGCTTTCATCAGAACAATATGCTTGCCGATTACGCCTGAGATGAGGCAAGCAACATTCGTCGGGAAGAATCTTGTTTTGGCTGGGTGGGGTAGAACCGAAAAAGGTAAGCCTCTCCACGTGTGAACTGCTTTCAAAAATGTATTCTCAATATTAAAACAATATTATTGTGTAGAGTCTGTTGGGTGAGCCTCGACGTTCTTATTTTCGGGTAGCTAAGATAATCATCACCCACAAACGTAATTTCTTGATTGTAAGAATAAAGAAACCCACATACTGTGTGTCGCCGATTTGATGATCGGTAACAAATGTCACAAATTTTAAAACGATTCTCATTTTTCTCTTCTCTCTCTTTTCCCCATTGATACAGCCATTAAAAATAAAATGGGCATTGTAAACATTCCTAAGCTATTATGTCAACGTACAGCAAACAGCAAGCTACTTCTTAGTTTATTTTGTGTTAAAGATGTAAAGCTTGATCGTAGATTGCCGTGATGGTGGATGGTTGTTCACTGACACTCTTTTTCTTACTTTTATCCATTCAGCATCGTTCCTGATCAATTTTATTGATCCGGGTTTGAAAAATCCTATTGTGCAGCCATCTTAAAACGCAGTCTTATATTATGACGACCACTGTTTGACATAACAGACTTTATGGTGGTGAAATAGATGCAAATAATCTGTGACCGATGTTTTCAAGTGTTCCATACATATTAACATCAAATGCCTGATAACTCTCACTTCTTCAAAAGTTTAATAAATTATTTTAAAATAGTGCATGATTAAATTCTGCCTCTTTTCAGATAGGATATCTTTTCTCATAGGTAATATTACTGCTGTTAAGGAATTTATATGCTATAAATTAGATACCTAGAAGATTTAATCGGCCTTTAAAAATATTTTGTTTCATATTTTCATGGATTGAGGATCAGAGATGTGTTCTGAATCATAAGTCAGTTGTCTCGAAGTCGCTGAAGACCATTTTTCGAGCTACCGTTAAATTTCTTGTTTTTCATAACTTGAAAGACACAATTCAGTAACCTAGTCGGTCTTCCCTCTCGTATTATACGTAAATTTGACTTGTTACCTTTGTCAGTTCAAATAACATAACACACATCGGTATCCTACAAGAGAAAATAATGAAGGACCAGACTCTGGCCACAACATACAAGCTGTAGATTGTCTGCATCAGGACGCTGTTGTCTAACAAGACTGGGTGGATCAAGTGCTTAGGAGATCTGCCTATGTGATTTTGCCTGTCTGAAGTCCAATTACACCTTCCACACCTGTCAGACTTACCTGATGTGCCCACAGGTCAGCCCAAAGAATGTTGCATACCAGCCTGCGAGTTCTGAGTACGAAAGTACTACGAAAATAATACTCCTGTGGAGTGGTTACCCTCGTAAATAAAGCACAGACAAATCTGTTAATACCCTGATACATTGACGAGGCCCATTGTCCTCCAATTTCATGAATCTACATTCGTTACAGCGGTGGCACTAAGCTCCAGCTGCTCTGATTAAAAGTCGCATTGCACTCACGAAAGTAACGTTTACCCTCGGGTCGACACTAATGGTATGCAAGACAAGTTACTTCCACTAGGACGCACATTAAAAATCTGCCCTCATTCTAATGTTTGAAACTGTACCTGCCACGCGGGTCCTGCTAGCACCCACTGCCCGGGGTGATTTTTTTATTATATTACTGCTGTTACGTAATATTTGCGGCAGGTCCCAAAAGATGTTGCTTGACGATATTTAGTCTAATTTTAAATCACCAAGAACACACACCATTTGGCCTGCTTAAGACTCTTTTATCGACTTTACTTAGCAGCTCTCCCAGAATCATCACATCTTTGCTACTAAAGAATAAACAAAAAAAAAAAAAAAAAATTTGAATATATTACATCATGTTGTCAGTAATTAACTATAACTATTAACGGTGTTGGCAACTTCATCAAATATAAAAATTCCATTTAGATTTCATCACTGTTGCTTTTACATACTCTTCCATTGTGGTTTCACATAGGGTACAATTATCTGTATCGTTGAGGCTCGGAAGATACCCTGTCGTGACAAGGTGTATGGCTGATGTGTGTGACAAATATTAAGATAAAAAAGTCCTATATTAACGAAAGTTGAAACAAATCAAAGGAATACGGAAATTTCTAAATGGGGTACTTGAGTCAGTTGAGTAGTTAGCAGACTTAACTGGGATGCCAAAGTTTGTTTCCTGGTACCGTAAAGGATTTTTCTTGCTGACTGAAGTAGAAAAGATTGCACTCAACCGTTTAAAGACAACTGAAGAGCCGCCTTAATGGGATACTACAACGGGACAGGTGTTGTAAACGAAACATTTTTCTCAAAGTGTAAGTAAAAACGCAGGTTGATGGATAACACAGCAGTCTGTTGCTTAAGTATGTTCTGAACTTAATCACTTGCCGAGTCGGTTGATTAGCATTTGGGGTTACAAAACTGCTAAATTGAAATGCCAAGAAATTGAAGGATGTGCACAAGTCCTGACAAACTGGTTTCAAATTTTCCACTTCGCTATACATCGTTTCAGGAGACTACTCTGATAACTGTGCAAGTGGAAACTATTCACAAACCACACGAAGTGTGGTAGTTGCATAAAACATTCTCGGACTTCTTGCCTTGTCAGTTCAGGATAAAATCTTGAGCTTTCGGCGATTTCCATCATCGTCTTCGTCAAAAGCAACTCACTGCAAAACCTACTGCTGTGGTGGCCTAATATAGCCGAAACACGGCTTCTGATTAGTCGGTAGTTACGTCATGCTGTCGCAGACGGTGTCGACGTCTGGAATCGTGGCACTACCGTTCCTGTCATTTCATAAACATCACGACGAATATACCTGGCTCTTCTATGAATCAAGAAGTCGCTTTCATGCACTGCTAATTCTCGCACATGAAGAGTACCTAAAAGCATCAAATACAGAGAGAAACTAACATATGTATAGATTGTGAAGAGACCAAAGTTCTCACTTCTAGTTGATGGGTCAGATGGCTCTGAGCACTATGGAACTTAACATCAGAGGTCATGAGTCCCCTAGACGTACAACTACTTAAACCTAACTAACCTAAGAACTTCACACACATCCATGTCCCAGGCAGGATTCGAACCTGCGACAGTAGCAGCAGCGCGGTTCCGGACCGAAGCGCCTAGAACCGTTCGGCCACAACGGCCGGCCTTCTAGCTGAGGTGTGGGAGTGGTATCTACGTCCTCTGTCCACACTCCCAGTACTCCTCGTCCCTATTTGGGTAAATGTGAGTAATTAAAGAAGAATGGAGCTAGTATAAGCATATTTACCTGTAAAGAACATTTTATCAGAATAAAGGAGATGAAAGCCGCAACTTGATACGAGTAACGGATCACGAGTTTTAATTCAAGATGACTGATCGTAATTCATGAGTGACCGAAACAGGCGGGCTCCGCCAGGGTCGCGGATTGGGGCGATGTTCACCGATAAGTGCACTCATTGGGGCGTGGGCGAAGCCATAGCTTCTAGAAGATTCCAAGACTGGCGGATAGATACGAAAAGAGTCCTAAACAAACATACTGTGTAGTATGGAGCAGCGGTTACCTCTTCTTTTCTAGCATGTGGATCAGTCAATATTAACATAAAATGTCAGGGGCAAAATAGATCTTGATAAAGTTACGGACTGTAATGAGAGGGGTAAAATTCGGGCAGATATCGTTCTGTAAGGACCTCATGTGGAGCTATCGACGGAAGGTATTGTACTATCAGAAACGTCTACAATTATGAAAAATGCTAGCACGATGTCATTGTCGTCTTGGCGGGACAGCAGGGAGGAGGACGCTCCACTGTTCCAGGAGACGTATCGAGAGCCGGCTCCGCAGTTACGGCAAAATACGCGTTTTCTTTATGCATGTTACATTATTGTCGTCATTAGTCAAGTCGCGTAGAAAGAGATTTTTTTGTGATTATAAGTGTATTTGGATTTGTGGACGCTCGCAGACTTACAAAATGTCAGACAATGGGCAAAGCTTTTGCCAGTCGTGGCGCCATTGTTACAATCCAAGTAAGTAAGCTGGTTGTCTTTACTGTTCCCATGAATGCTGCCCCAATGTTGCGAATTTATCGTTGCTGATGACCATCTGGTTGCCAAACACTCCCGCAGCTGTCGATCTGAGTCTGCGTTAGGCATCACTTTCTCCATTTTCTACATGGATTACTCTTCCTTACTAACCACTACGCTCTTCTTATATCGAAGACCTGTAGGCCATCCCAAAAATGGAACGTTATGCAGGCAGATTGGTCACGGTATGGAGCAATAATGGACGCCCAACTATCGTCATTCCTCACCGTGGTGTCCCCGAAAGCAAGGTACATTAGCTTTAGGAATTATATCAACGTGGCATATCGCATTTTGCTCCACAGAAGAGGATGATGACTGCTACCAGCCAATGCCCGATTCCCTAGAGGGACCCAAAATGTTAGAGTCGGGTGGCGCGCGGAGACTGGCTTGTAGTGATCTTAAACGGAGAACTATTCTGCCTAGAAACGGGTTGATGCGTCCACCTAAGCGCTTTCTCAAGGCCCGCAAGACAAAACACAAGAGCAAGTTCTGCGAACAACTATCTGTGCACACTCCTGTTGAAAGTATTTGGTCGGTGGTGAACTCGCTCAAACGGAGACCGGTACCTCCCAAGAGGTTGCAGATCTGGACAGACGAGTTTGCCGCTATTGTGGCACCCACAACTACCATACCAGAATCCATTGATCTCGCGGCTACAGGTGCCGCTATCGATCTCCGAGATGGTATAACCGCGCCATTCTCTCTCGTGGAAAACAATATGGCCCTGACACATCGCCTGGGTATGACCAGATAAACTACTGCATTGTTCTCAGTATGTCTGACGATGCAAAATGTGTTCTTCTGAACATCTTTAATGACATCTGGAGGGGTAGGAACGTTCCTGATGACTGGAAGACTTACTTATTGGTGCCCATATTGAAGCCAGGCAAAGACCCTGGTCAAGGAGCATCGTGTCGCCCGACTACCCTGCGTGTGTATCACTTTCGAACGTCTCCTCAAGTTTAGAATGGTCGTTGGAACGTGAAAACTTACTCCTGCGGACGCAATACAGCTTCCGTAAGGGAAGAAATAGTTATGCTAATATTACCTCGCTTACGATGGACACTGAAAACACGTTCTACGCTAGCGGGTATTTAACGGCCATTTTTCTTCACTTTTCGAGAGCGTACGACAATGTCCTTATACCTGAACTTATCAACAAATTGCAATTGTTGCATCCCCCGGCGGTGATTGTACGGGTTATATACAGTTGGCTTTATTGTTGTACGTGCATATCCCCGATCAGGACAAAGTGGTGCATGGACCACGCATGTGTCTTGTGGCCTCCAGCAGGGCGCGATACTGAGTCCCTTACTGTATGTCCTACATGTTGTCGACCTAGAGACTTTGTTCATCCCCACCTTCAAAGTTCTGCAGTATGCGGATGACGTCTATATATACTCTCACTCGTCCTGCTTTTGGGTCACACGCCTATGGCTTACCGACGCATACGGCATTCTGGTCGAATGGGAGTTAAAAAATGGGGTCACTTTGTCACCTGATAAATCAGTTGTTGTGATGTTGACAAGGAAATAGAGTAATAACTTCTCATCCCAACTTCGTCTTGGCCCGTAAACATTTCCTGTTCGGGCACAAGCTAAGTTCTTTGTCATCTACTTCATGCTGCGGAGCTCATCGACAAGGTGGACAACGCTATGACTATCTTGCGTATGCTTGCCCGACTCTGGTGGGGAGCGGAACCGTTTAAGCTCTTGAAAGGTTTTCATCCGTTCTATCTTGGACTATTGAAAAATTGTCTACGGCACAGCAACACAATTAGCTTCGCTCAAACCTTGATGTAGTCCATTATAGAGCGATTCGTTTTGTCCTCGGAGCCATGAAATCAACGTTCGTGGAAGTATCCGTCATGCCGTTGTCCATACGACGGCAGATGTTGTCTGACGTTTTTCTCCTCAGGCGAACTTCGATATCCGATTGGGCCTCTCTTAAGGCGTTGGTTCGATTCTAGAGACTCATACAGTCACCCCATGAACGGCAAATGACAAGAACTCCTTTACTAGTTTGCAACTACGAGCGCGCGCGTGGCCGCTCGGTTTGAGGCATCATGTCACGGATTGCGTGGCCCTTCCCGCCTGAGGTTCGAGTCCTCCCTCGGGCATGGGTATGTTTGTTGTTCTTAGCATAAGTTAGTTTAAGTAGTGTGTCAGTCTATGGATCGATGACCTCAGCAGTTTGGTCCCTCAGGAGTTCACAAACATTTGAACTTTTTTTTTTTCAACTAAGAGAAATGGCGCCATCTCTTTCCGCTCGTTCTACAGGACACATTACTCCCTTGTTTTCATTTTTCGTTTAGTCTGTTCTTCACTCCATCCCCAGTGGCATACCAGCCGTCCGACTTCCGAACGGAGAACATCGTCACTCGCGACGTGGAGCATTTTCTCAGCATGCAATGGGGGCAGAGTGCTCACGTCTACACGGACGGTTCTAAATCTAAGGCCGGTGTGGGGCATGCCTTCCTTTGCCCTTCTAGTGGCGCCTACCAAATGTTTGCGCTTCTACCTGAATCTTCTATGTATACGGCGGAACTACTGGGCGTCAGGGAAGCTATTCATTATGGTATGTGGACATTCAAGTTCTTCCTGATAGTTACGGACTCAAGTGTGTTGCAGAAATTGCAACACCCCTCGTTTCATAAACAGACCAAGAGGTATGATCTCGACGTCTTGGCAGTCGTAAGAGATGCACAGATCTCAGCACTGCCGTTCAGTAAATCTGGATTAAAGAACATCATGGTATTCTTCGCAATGAAACGGTTGACTTCCTTGCCATGAGGAGTATTACAGAAGGCCAGTTACACCCAATGCTGATCCCTTATACGGATCTCACATCGACGATACGAATGATTGCTTATCACACTGTAACGTTCCCTCTTTCTGTTTATTTAGGTTTGATTTGTTTGATTGTTATTCTTTATTTCTATTATTGGGAATCTTTTTTTTTATTAAATTGAGCCTGAAACTTACGTAATAAATACTTCGCGTGAAGTACGATTTGCAGCATAAACAAAAATTAATTTCGGAAATGTAATCCACTGAATATTAAAAGTAAAGCTTTTGAACAACGCGCGTGACTGACTAGATACATTCAGAGGGTACGTACATTCGCGTGCGAGTGGTTGCGGTCTGATGAGAACTTTTCATTGTGAAATAATTTCGTCGTAACACACTCGGAGATTGCGAACGTACATTCAGAGTAGAGGCACGTACGTTCTATCATTCCCCGTGGCCTGGGTAAAAGAATGGCAATTATTTAAATCTAAGAGTATTTATTTTGCATCGGACTAGTATTTTTATAAGAAAAAGAAGATTGCAGGTTCTGAATGTCTCGGCAAAACGAATCGGAAGTAATTTTAGCGGCCACGAAAGGAAAGTAGAGAGCACAATCACGTACCTCTATTGTTGAGCAGCGCCGTTTTGAAGATCTTCGGTTCCATCTAAAACTCGCCTTCTCTGCTTGACATAAATACTCCATAGGCATGGGAATAAGGCTTGTTGTGCGATGAAAATAATGTAAAACACATCTTGCGTCTTTTAACTCATTAATTTACCACAAACACACACACTAGTAATTAGACAGTACGACATCCCACCAGCCCATCAGAACAAAAAGGTAGTCGTTCATACAAGAAAAAAAAACGAAGGGCGAAATTGTTCCTATGTCTCTCAAAGATAAAAAGTTTACCAGATATTTCTCTGGTGTGTCACTGGAACAATTTTTCAGCACCTCTGCGATTAAATCACAATATTTTCAGTTCCTTTACAACACTTGGAACTGTAAATGGCATGTCTCTCCGCACTCGAAGGGCGGCGACCTGGCGGTCATGGAACTGAACACCTCTTGTCGACCGTGGTTCGCCTCGGTGCAGCTTCGTAGACGTCATGTGACTTCTACCACTCGCATGAGGCTGGGACGCAGGTGTTACCCCGCGCTCCTACAACGGTTGAAGTTTATCACGTCTGGACACTGCGATAAGGACACAACGACAGTAGCGAATCTTAACCGCATCATATTGGCATGTTCCAAGCACAAGACGGCACTATCAAGTTTTTGTAAGGAACTGATTGCGAGAAGTTACCCCCTCCCCACGAAAGTGAGAAACACAATACAAGCAACGGTACGTATAGTAGTGCCAGTAGAACAGTGCCATATAATGCACAACAGAGCAGTAATAGAGATTTAATGTACGAATAGAGGTCTGTCACGTGGTATCAGCCTGGTTCGTAATCTGGTGCATAATTTAGTGTTTTAATTTGTGTACAAACCTCTATTTGTACATTGAATTTTCATTATTACTCTCTTGTCCATTTTATGTCATCGTTCTACTGGCAATTTGTACGTACGGTTGCCTGTATTGTGTTTGTCATCTTGAGTTTTTCTTTTATCTTAAATAGGTCTGTGTGCATGCTACACTCCTCACATGGTTGTATGATGTTATCTGCATTATTGTTCTTCGGCTATTGTTGTGCTTATTGTGTGATGTACTGTGTTTAACCTTTCATGTTTTGTCTTTTATTATAAGAGCGTACGCATGTTCGTCATAAAGATGCTCGGCTGGTCTCGGCGGAGGTTCGAGTCCTCCCTCGGGCATGGGTGTAGGATAATTTAGGCTAAGTAATGTGTAAGCTTAGGGACTGATGACCTTAGCAGTTACGTCCCACAAGATTTCACACGCACATTTAAACATTTTTGAACATAATGATGCTGTTTTCTGTAATTTCACTCCAGAGTCCACTGCCGCCGGCTGTGTAATGTTTGTCTAACTGCGTTTTTATTTTACTTTAAGATTATGTTTGTTTACTAAGTTCATAATATTGTGTTATTCTACTTTTTTGCGATTATGTTTCTTTGGAACTTTATAATCTTTGTTGACTGTATGGTTCTTTAACCCAAGGTCGAAATGAAAGGGTGAATAATAATTGTAAAGGCAACAGTGACGAAATCTAAATAGAATTTTTATATTTTATGAAGTTGCCAAGAATCTTTTCTTCTAACACTGGTAATCCCGCTAAAACGTATCCGCGAATCGTAAAACCTTTCGTGATTCGTTTCTTGCTCACTTAGAAACAATAACGCGGTAGTTTGATTGTGTAGACGCCCTTTAATTAATACAATAAAGCGTCAACTCGGAAGCATCGTTTCTCCTGCAGAAACTAGCTTGCCCACCCAACGCTGTTTCCGACAAAACCATTAATACGCGCTTTATTCTAATTACTTCGTAGCGTAAAAGTTTGGTAAATGCCGTATGTTTTACGGACTGTCATAACTGCATTTCAAGAACAGATGTTCTTCGCGCGTCCGAACGTTCACAAGAACGTGGGGTCAGTTCAGTAGTCAAAGCAAATCAACACGCTATCAGTCTCACACTTTAATGTAGTACTACTGAAAATGATCATGATACATTAATCTACCAAAAGACTGATTTAAGCTGGAATTGATCTTCCACGAAATCCAGTTCCTTGCAGTTTTCTGCAGTTCTTGATAAGTTCTCTCTTCCTTCAAAGCATTAGATTTTTTTTAAAAGGTAGTTTTCCCTTACAATATTATATCCGACCCATTTTGATTTCTGTTTTCCTCTCTTTTCTTTTTAACATTTAATCCTTCATTAGACTCTCTTCCTATCTATTTAATTTTCTCCATTCTTCTCCACAGCCAGATTTCAAAGCTTTCAAGATATTTCTTGTCTTCTTTCTGTGTTGTTCAATTTCCTGTGCCCTTTTTAACTACGTTCCATATAAAGCATTTGCAAATTCATTTCCTAAATCAGATTTTTTAACATCGAGTGTAGATTTAAGTGTCAGGAAGACGTTTCTGAAAGTATTTGTATGGAGTGTAGCCATGTATGGAAGTGAAACATGGACGATAAATAGTTTGGACAAGAAGAGAATAGAAGCTTTCGAAATGTGGTGCTACAGAAGAATGCAGAAGATTAGATGGGTAGATCACATAACTAATGATGAAGTATTGAATAGAATAGGGGGGAAGAGGAGTTTGTGGCACAACTTGACAAAAAGAAGGGGCCGGTTGATAGGACATGTTCTGAGGCATCAAGGGATCACAAATTTAGCATTGGAGGGCAGCGTGGAGGGTAAAAATCGTAGAGGCAGGCCAAGAGATGAATAAACTAAGCAGATTCAGAAGGATGTAGGTTGCAGTAAGTACTGGGAGATGAAGAAGCTTGCACAGGATAGGGTAGCATGGAGAGCTGCATCAAACCAGTCTCAGCACTGAAGACCACAACAACAACAAATCAAATCTTATTGGTCCTCTTGTCGGTAGTCCTTGTATCTTTTGTAAATGCTTCAGCTACACATTCCGTTTAGTTTTTTTTTCTGTTTAAAACATCATATAAAGTTATGCAGAGAGTGGAATATAACGACACTGACAAACTTCGAGGGATTGTTGAGTGTGTTTTGAAAACCAAACTGTGGACAGAATCCCATGTCTGAAACGTCATCTAAGGACGCTACAATGCATCCAAACTACAGTGGCCAATGGGTGCTCCAAAGTCACTTTTTGACGACTAAAGAGAGTTTGCATACTCTGCAGTGTTGTGACAGGCGTGGACACGTCCGCTGATCTCAAACGATTTGAGTACTGGCAGCCCATTCGCGAGGAGTTGCGATTGTCTGTCAGCACAAAAACCACCTTAACTGCATAATGGGTAGCTTGCAGCTCTGAAACTTCTACTCGTACATTCTGTGGCAGCATCAGACGTTCCGAGCTCGGGTACTTATTCTTATTTCTCAAGACAGCCTCTACAACCCGTCAAAGTCGGTTGGTGTCGTTTTGTTACACCCTTTATGTTCTTTTCTCAGATCAGAACAGCAAATTTGAGGTATTTATTACACATTTTGAATCATAATCTTGAGTGAAATGAAGATTTTCACTAGCACAATTACAACTATATCTGCGTCTTTGATGGCACGTCTCACCTTTAATGTCAGTAGCGAGACTGTAAAAGCAATCTCTCAGGTACAGGACAAAGTTATCTCTGGATAGTGTAGTAATGTCTCTTTCTACATCTATAGGCTGGAGAACACTTAAAAGTGTATGACAGAGCATATATCCTATTGTGCCGCCTATTAGTGTTTCTTGTCTCTCCATTCGCATTTGGAGGACAGAAAGGATGACTCCTTACATGCCTATGTACGAGTTGTAATTCGTGTAACATCGTCTTTGCTGTTCCTAAGGGAGCACAAAATAGGAGTTTTCAGCATATTCCCGGTATCCTTAGTTAATAGTAGTTCTTGAAACTACGTTAGTAAACTTTGACGGGATAGTTGTTTATGTCAAATTATCTGCCAGTTCTGATTTGTCAACATTTCCATTACACATGTATGCCAAATTTCGTAAGCACGACTGAGCTCGTGCAATGCATTTCATGTCCCCACAAACTATCACACTAAAGCATAAGTTGACTGATGGCACTTGTGACTCACTGATATTGTTGTGAAGAGATAAAAACGTTTTGCATTTCCTCCATAGCACAATGTTACATTTTTGTTGACTTAAAACAAGTTGCTGATCTTTGTACGACGTTGAAATCTTATCAAGAATCTGTAAGCGCGCATCAAAAGCTGTTTTGCAGCACATGGGATGATTTAGTGGAAAAGGCACAATATTGCTACAAGACAGCTGCTCGTCATCATCAGGTATCGCGTCAAACAAATGTTGTGCAGTATCTACAACACCAACTGATGCTTTTCCCGATAAGCTTCCAAGCCGTTACTAGGTTTGGAAAGTCTCAAGCAGAATATCTGCCTGTTTAGTAATGTTTTTACAAACAATATTTCTTTATAGATAACAGTGTCATCGACTAAATCTCTCTAAGGTTACTATCAGCATTGTCCGCCACGTTATTTAATGGGAGCTGGCTGTTGGCAAGAGATCTGCTAGGAGAAGGAGATTTTCAGATAGTTTTACTATTGGTGTTTGTAATAAATATGACCAACTGTCAGAGTCTAGTGGAGAGGAATCTCTAGTAGCTGTAGATGTAGGAAGTATGCAGCAGACATCAGCAGTTACGGTGGCTAGGACAGTAGCAAAGTCTAAGAGAAAGAAGAAGGTTCTGCTGTTAGGTAGTTCTCATGGTAGAGGTGTAGACCAGCAGTTGCAGGAAGTTTTGGAGAGTGAGTACCAGGTCACCAGCATTGTGAAGCCTAATGCAGGATTGGCTCAGGTGACTGTTAACATAGGGGGGTTATGTAGGGATTTTACTAAAGAGGATCAGATAGTGATTGTGAGTGGGGTTGGTAATAGTATTGATAGGGATGGGGAGTATGACATAGATGGTGACCTGGAAAAGATAGCCACTCAGACTGGCAACACGAATGTGCATTTCGTGGAACGATCGGCCTCATCTTAATACAGCCGTCAGGCGTAATAACATGAGACTTGGAGGTGCGCTGATGACAGAAGGCATGAGTCACATTTCAGTGGTGTCGGTGGAGTCTATCAGCAGGACGGGTTTCACTAGACATGGCCTGCACCTCAACAGGTATGGAAAGGGGAGATTGGCAAAGCTTATAGGTGACAGCATAGGTGAGGGTGGTGGGATCACTCATGGGAAAATTCCGGTAGTTGTGGGAGTTAGAGCTGTGCCTTTTTTAGATTGAAGTCAGCTGATAGGTGTTCGTGCTTAAGGGAAGTCTCTTTAACAAAGAAACCACTTTCGACAAAGCTTAGGTATCCGATTAATGAGGGAATCAGTATATTTCATCAAAATATGCAGGGTATTAGAGATAAAGTCAGTGAACTGCTTATAGATGTTGACTCTGAAATTATTGGTATATCTGAGCACTTCTTAAATAAGGAGATAATTCAGAGGCTTCCTTTACCAGGATACAGGTTGGCTGGCAGCTTTTCTAGGAGCTCTTTGCGGTGTGGGGGAGTAACCATGTATGTGAAAAACGGTATCCCATTTGAGTCAATTGATGTTTCATAGTACTGCACTGAAAAGGTGTTTGAATGTTGTGCAGGTGTCGTTAAATTTAGTGGAGCTAAACTTCTTCCTGTTGTTATTTGTAGATCCCCAGATTCTGAGTTCACAACATTTTTGCTAAAGCTAGAGGAGGTTCTTGGTTCACTTTATAGGAAATATAAAAAGTTAGCTATATGTGGGGACTTCAATATTGATTGTATAAGTGATTGAGCAAGGAAGAGGATGCTGGTAGAACTCCTTAATTCATATAATATTATGCAAACCGTATTCTTTCCAACGAGAGTGCAAGGGAACAGTAGAACAACCATAGACAATATTTTTGCTCATTCCTCATTACTAGAAGGGCAGTCTGTTAGCAAAAAGGTGAATGGCCTTTCAGATCATGATGCACAAATTTTAACTCTAAAAGATTTTTGTGCTACATCACGTGTTAAATATAGTCATCAGCTGTTTAGGAAAGTAGATTCAGTTGCTGTAGAGACATTTGTAAACCTCATCAAGGAACACGAGTGGCAAGATGTTTATAGCGCTGATACAGTAGACGATAAATACAATGCTTTTCTCAAGACTTTTCTCATGCTCTTTGAAAGTTGCTTTCCGTTAGAACTTTCAAAACAGGGTACTAGCACAAACAGGCAGTCTTGGTGGCTGACTAGAGGGATAAGAATATCTTGTAGAACAAAGTGGCAATTATATCAAAACGTTAGAAACAGCCACAATCTAAATGCAGCAGCCCATTACAAACAGTATTGTAAGATGCTTAAAAAAAGTTATTAGGAAGGCAAAAAGTATGTGGTATGCAGATAGAATAGCTAAGTCTCACGATAAAATTAAAACCATATGGTCAGTCGTAAAGGAAGTGGCTGGTCTGCAGTGACAAGTAGAGGATATAGAATCAGTGCGCAGTGGGAATGTCCGTGTTACTGATAAGTCGCATATATGTACAGTATTTAATAATCACTTTCTGAATATAGCAGGTGAACTAAATAGAAACGTAGTCCCAACAGGGACTCATATAGCTCTCGTAGAAAAAAGTGTTCCGAGACTGTTACCTGAAATGCTCCTCTATGATGCTGACAAGAGGGAGATTGAATTAATAATTAAATCACTAAAGACCAAGAACTCTCATGGATATGACGGGGTATCTAGCAGAATACTGAAGTTTTGTTCCATGTATGTTAGCCCAGTACTTAGCCATATCTGTAACTTTTCCTTTAGGAGTGGTCGGTTTCCTGGCTGATTAAAGTACTCCGTAGTGAAGCCACTTTATAAAACGGGAAACAGGGATAATATTGACAATTATAGACCTATTTCTATGCCATCGGTGTTTGGTAAAGTTATCGAGAAGGTTGTATATACAAGGTTACTGGAGTATTTAAATTCACATAATTTGCTGTCAAATGTGCAGTTTGGTTTTAGAAATGGCTTAACAACTGAAAATGCTGTATTCTCTTTTCTCTGTGAGGTTTTGGACGGATTAAATAAAAGGTTGCGAGCGTTAGGTGTTTTCTTTGATCTAACGAAGGCTTTTGACTGTGTTGACCACAAAATATTACTGCAGAAATTGGACCATTATGGAATAAGGGGAGTAGCTTACAATTGGTTCGCCTCTTACTTTAAGAACAGAAAGCAGAAGGTAATTCTCCGCAATATGGAGAGTGGTAGTGATGTTCAGTTTCAATGGGGCACTGTTAAGTGGGGCGTTCCCCAGGGGTCGGTGCTGGGGCCACTGCTGTTTCTTATTTACATAAGTGATATGCCTTCCAGTATTACAGGTGATTCAAAAATATTTCTGTTTGCTGATGACATCAGGTTGGTAGTGAAGGATCTTGTGTGTAATAATGAAACATTATCAAATAATGTAGTTCATGAAATAAGTTCATGGCTTGTGGAAAAATAATTTGATGCTAAATCACAGTAAGACTCAGTTTTTACAGTTTCTAACTCACAATTGAACAAGAACTGATATTTTAATCAGACAGAATGGGCATATTATAAGGGAGACGGAACAGTTCAAGTTCCTAGGCGTACGGATAGATAGTAAGTTGTTGTGGAAAGCCCATGTTCAGGACCTTGTTCAGAAACAAAATCCTGCTTTATTTACCATTGGAACAGTATCTGAAATAAGTGACATTTCAACACATAAAGTAGTCTTCTTCGCATATTTACATACACTTCTGTCATATGGTATTATTTTTTGGGGTAATTCTTCTGATTCAAAAAGGATATTTTTGGCTCAAAAACGGGCTGTTGGAGCTATGTGTGGTGTAATTTCGAAAACCTCTTGTCGACCCCTATTCAATAGTCTGGGAATTTTGACATTGCCCTCACAGTATATATTTTCTTTAATGTCGTTTGTTGTTAGCAATATTAGCTTATTCCCAAGAGTTAGCAGTTTTCACTCAGTTAATACTAGGCAGAAATCAAATCTGCATGTGGAATGCACTTCCTTGGCTCTTGTGCATAAAGGAGTGCAGTATTCTGCTGCATCCATTTTCAATAAGCTACCACAAGAACTCAAAAATCTTAGCAGTAGCTCAAACACTTTCAAGTCTAAACTAAAGAGTTTCCTCGTGGCTCACTCCTATTCTGTCGAGGAGCTCCTGGAAGAGCTAAAAAATTAAGCAAATTCCAGTGTTACATTCTTCATTTTCTTTATTTAAACTAACGACTTGTCGCCTGAATATGTTTCTTATATTTCATTTTATCTGTTTCTACAATCGTGTTATAATTTCATGTATTGACTCGTTCCATGACCATGGAGACTTCTCCTTAATGTGGTCCCACGGAACAATAAATAAATAAATAATACACGTATAGTAAGTATCCCAGCACACTTGCCTCGGGAGCTTCTGAACTTATGTCTAATCTATTGATGACTCGTCATCCAACATAACATTCTGGGTCGTCTTCACCAAGAAAACCTGTCTAGTCACAGATTTCGTTTGTACCTCATATCTAAATATACGTCTACGACATACTCCGGTACTCAGCAAGACTCCATGCAGTGCAGGGTGTCTTGTGACACTAGTAAGTCATTCCCTTTCGTGTTCCAGTCGCAAATGGAGAGAGTGGAAAAGCTGTATATATATGCCTTCGTACGTGCCCAGATTTCTCTTATTCTCATTTCGCGGTCCCTATACGAAATGTACGTTGACGACGGTAGAATGGTACTGAAGTCATCAGCAAATACCGGTACTCTAAATTTTCTCAGTAATGTTTCGTGAAAGGAACATCGACTTCCGTCCAGGGATTCTCATTTGAGATGACAGGTTTTTTTACGTAACAGTCGCGTGTTGATCGAACCTACCAGTAACAAACCTAGCAGCACGCTTCTGAATTACTGTAATGTCTTGCTTTAATTTGACCTGGTGTAGATCCTAAACACTACAGCAGTTTTTAATAATGGGTGACACTAATGTGCTACATCCGGTCTCCTTTGTAGACGAATTAAAATTTCGTAGGGTTCACTGAATACATCACCTACAGACCTTACGTGCTGTTTCCATTTTATATCGCTTTGCAACGTTACGCCTCGAACTTTAATCGACATAACTGTATCAAGGAGCACACCAAAAATACTGCGCTCGAACATTACAGGATTTTTTATTCGATTCATCCACATTAAGTTACATTTTTAAACATTTAGAACAAGTTGCCATTCAATACACAAAATAGAAATTTGTTTAAATCAGGCTGTAACCTCCTAGCCACTTGATACAAGCGCTTTTCCTTACTCTTCTACATCTTCTGGGAACAGTCCCATATTGCAGCTCACCTCTCATTCAGACCTGTCCTATAATATTTCCCTGGTACGCTCTTGAGGGGGCGCCCGTTGTGGCCGAGCGGTTCTAGGGGCTTCAGTCTGGTCGCAGTTTCGAATCCTGCCTCGGGCGTGGATGTGTGTGATGTCCTTAGGTTAGTTAGGTTTAAGTAATTCTAAGTTCTAGGGGACTGATGACCTCAGATGTTAAGTCCCATAGTGCTCAGAGCCATTTGAACCATTTTTGATCTCTTGACGGTGCCCTTGTCTCTGATTTACATTCGCATCCAGGACAACATGTTCGGTTGTATTACTTAAGTCTTAGAGCCACTCATATGTCTGGGAACCTATTCATTTCGCTCAGATGCTCGTTAATAGTCTGCAGTAGGGCACTCTGTCAAATATTTTCCTGTATTTGAGGAATATGGAATCTGCCTGTTGCCCTCCATCCATAGTTCGCAGGATACCATGCGAAAAAATGGCAGGCTGTTTTCTCCATGAGCAATGCTTACTAAATCCGTGCGGATATGTCAAAAGAAGTTTCTCTGTCTCAAGGAGATTTAGTACGTGCACTTGCTTTGATTAACAAACTCCTGTTTGGGGTTTGCAGGTGGCTCCACCCCAGTGAAGCTGTACATTGAGGTGCCGGTGGTGGACGAGCAGACCTGCCAGCAGCGGTACGCGCGCTGGGACCGGCACATCGTGTCGTCGCAGATCTGCGCCGGCGGCAGGGGCGGCGATGACTCCTGCGCTAGCAACAGCGGCAGCGCGCTCATGGCCTTAGAGGGCCAGCCGCCCAGGGCCTATCTCATCGGGGTCGACTCGTACGGTCGCCGCGATTGCGGCGTGGTGGGCCACCCTGACGTCTACACCCGTGTCTCCTCCTTCCTCACGTGGATACTCGACACCATTCGGCCTTAACGTCGCTTACTTGTCATACACCGAACCACATCCACAACACATCACTGTGGTCTATCGCCATATGCACCATTCGAGTGGATGCATCCAGACGAAGTACATGAACTCTCTAACCCTAATGTTCACATTAATACAATAAAAATAGCGATATTACACATTAAGAGATTTTAAGTCAAAGCTGGATCTGTTCTCGTGCCATTTCTCACCATCGTCTTTAAGATATTTTTAATTTAATTCTTAAATTTTTCTTCGTCGTAGTTTTCTGTCTAGAAAACACTTCATTTACAACAACGTATCATTAAAGGAGGAAAACTAAAATACATTTGTCACGTGATCTACATATTCGTAATGGGGCTGAACAGCCGATTGTGATAATAAGAATTTCGAGTATTTTTTAATAAGATCCATTCTGTGAACAGTAAAATCTCGTAAGGTTTTGATATCTGCAAAACAAGAATATCAGTGGCAACCAAAACACCACACGTTGAAAGGAAGAATCTTGATAAATAATAACAATTGCTATATCACCTGACGCAACATACTATTCTACACAGCAACATAACTAAGTTATCCTTCTTTCTCAAGCCTCTTTACGTATTAGTTTAAACAACTGTGTTTAATCCAATTATGCAGACTCAGTTTTTAAATCACGGAAAACAGGATTGCTATGATGTTGTTTTTGTAGCTTCTTCCATCAGAAAAGCTATTTATTTACGACAGTTATTAAAAATTTACACAGGTTTTTTTTTACCTTATCAGAACGTAAATTCTCTTCTTGCTTCCTTTCTCATCGATTGGTGGTTGCATTTATGAACGTGTTTTCAAACAGAGAAAATGATTTTGAACATTGAAACCACTCTGAGTTTTAAGATTACTTTACAAACTGAAATTCCTATTGTTGTCCGTGTGAATCATTGGAGTAAACTGTATCATCATTTATAGATTGTATTTCTGGTTCCTCGTAGTTTATAAACAAACACGTTAAAATATATCTTGTTTCACAGCTCAAGTCGTATACTAAGCAATGCCTGGCAATTGGTGATCTTAAGGATTTCTCGCCAAGTAGCTCTGTTGTCCCCCGTTAGAGGTTCGACTTATCCCTCGAGCATGTGTGTGTGTGTGTGTGTGTGTGTGTGTGTGTGTGTGTGTGTGTGTGTGTTTGTGTTGTCTTTAGTTTACGTTAGTTTATCATAGATTAAGTAGTGCGTAAACCTAGTGACCGATTACCTCAGCACTTTGGTCCCATAGGAATTTACCACAAATTTCCAAATTTTTTTTCCACAGTTCCCACCGCTCAAGGGAAAGTGATAACCTGAAAGCCAGTGCTGTGTAAACAGTGTAGGCGCTGCCACCTGACATAACTACATTGTGGATGTAGTTTATGAGTATTTGAGCAAAAATTACCGCTGATCAATAGACCATCTTCTCATTCAGGAGAAATCATAAGCATTTGTAGCTGTAATAAAACTTGCCATCTATGCGAATGGCAAACGTTTATTATTCATTAATGAAACGAAAAGTTTTATTTTTGCTCACCAGACTTCCATAGCTAAATGAAATAAAACAGAATTAGCTCAATGGTCAATTATAGAGATTATGATATACTCTCAGAATTGTCCACGTCATTTCCAACATTAAAAAAGACATTCTTAGGATAGGAATTAAGGTGAAAAAACTGTTTAGTGATGGTGCTTACATTGTTAAGGGAAGAGGTTTTTAATGACCCTCCGACGATGTGGCTAACAGACATGGATCTCAAGGTAAAATGGGGAATGGAGAAAAATGGATATGGAAATCGTGGTGCTGTGATGTGGCTGAGCCTTCGAGATACTCTTGCAGATGTTAGAATGACGTACTTCTGTTGGACTCATATACAATTAATACCAGATAACAGACGGAACAGGTGTGGTCCAAGCAAACATGAGACACAGGTGCTGTACCTTATAAGATAACAGAGAGTTTATATAACTATGAAACGAAACAGTGTTCCATATTGATCCCTGTTTATTACGAAATTCACTCCTGACATGCACGAATTACAAATTATTACAGGATCAATTTGTTCAGAAGTAATGCAGAGAGTGAGACAGTTATCAGTTGTTAACAATACTAATCGAACACGTGAACACCTCAGCAAGGATTATCTACACAACAATTCTCGGAAAGTAACTACGCAGTAATCGCAATGTGACTGCCTGAATTTGACATATCAGTGAAAGAACTACATGCGCGGCTAACATTTCCGATAGTCGAAATGAATCTTCAGTCACTCGTGACAGTATTGGAATCCGAAGTGAGCATAATCGGACATCCACATAAATTCTCTAAGTCAAGTGTTCTCTTCTGCCACCTCAATGAAAGTGTGCTTTCTGTCATTCCTTGAACAAATGTCTTTCTTGCCAAATTGGAAACACAATTGCTGGCCAGTTATCCATTTGTTAGCTAGACAATAATCTTCCCTCGATCCAACAGTTTTGCTAAATTTACTATCCTTTACTGGCCTGTGCTAGGTGATCTTAAACTACTGTAAATTTCTCTCTTGCTCTTCAACCAGCTCGATGTTTTAGCCAAAGCGATCACTTCCACACACGCAGTTCACGGAAATTATTGTCCAGATTTACAGTACTCGTTATCTGTTTATGTTAACCCATGACGATCTCTCTGCTGTGCTTTAGTCCGGTTCTAGGCCCTTCAGTCCGGAACCGCGCTACTGCTACGGTCGCAGGTTCGAATCCTGCCTCGGGTATGGATGTGTGTGATGTCCTTCGGTTAGTTAGGTTTGAGTAGTTCTAAGTCTAGGGGACGGATGACCTCAGCTGTTACGTCCCATAGTGCTTAGTGCTATTTGTACCATTTATGACGATCTCTCTTACGAGGTTTTAGGCCAGTTATTATTCACCTCAGGCAAAGCAGTGACAAAGTCGACTCAATGCTTGACAAAGCGAAACGAATTAATGTTCATAAAGAAGGCCAGCCACTACTCACAAAACGTCGTTTATCTATTACTGACTGTCCCAAGCCTAGCATTCCCAGAATGTAACTTCTTGGCGCGAAAGGGTACCTTTGAAGTTTGTTTTGCCCGAATGTTCATGCTAGTAGGAACTGAGACTCCGTGAGCGAAGGTCTTTGCCACGCCACATTAACTATTTCTGCGAATGTAGCCCCGGGCCCAAATTGAGAAAAGCGTATAGAACTATACAAAAGCTGCATAAAGGCGATTGGGAAGTTCAGTATGTCCATAGTGGATGACGAATTGCGACTGTGATTTAAATTGGCGATTTATCTGGTAATAAATATGCAACCAGTCACTTTTTTTTACGATTTATTCAACCATGAACATGTTTTCGAGCCATTGCAGGCTCATCATCAGATGGAGTCGTAACAAGAACATCATGCTGTTGACCAAATGTAGCTAGATACTGTGTTGGTACTGCTGGCGGAAACAATGGAAATTTAGTAAACGGTGACGAAAGTATTTTATGTTTTAGATACTTGCAGTGCACTGCCTTGTCGTCTTCATATCAGATCGCGTCCTATAATGTGCTTTATTTAGCTATGTTCACGAATATACACAGTTCTTAGCTACACTGGGTTTTACACTGATTCACAGAAAGTAAACACTACATGTCTTTGCAAGAAATGTGGATGTGGTAGATATTACACTTTACTACATAATGGTCTTTGGCAAGAGATACGTTATACTATGGTACAAATATTACTGGTACAGATTTTGCATTTCCATAAATGAACTGTGGATGAAGCCCGACCAACAGGCATTTCATGCATTGATCAAAAATGATTGTGCATTGAGAATGGCTAATTTCTAGCTGAAATCTATATCTGACAATGAAACTTAAAAAGGACGACTGATAGCTGAAACCTGTGATTTACAAGTCAATATAACAGTCGCTAATTGCAACAGCCTTCTGAATGGAAGGTAACCTGATTACCATAAATGTTGCTAGCTGCAGGAGTGTCATATTGGTAACAAAATTTTTAATATGTTCCATAACATGGTATTCTGTAACTTACAAAAAGCTTTTAGTTACGTATTAAAAATTTCGCTCAATCTGTTTACCATCTGTTTAACTATTAATCCATATTAAAAATGTTGTTGTTAATATGAAGACACTCCTGTAGCTAGCAACATTTATTGAAATGTAAAATCTGTGCCAGTAATATGTGTACCATAATGCAACGTATCTCTGGCGAAAGACAATTATGTAGTTTAGTGTAAGATCTATCATATCCACATCCTTTGCTAAAACATGGAGTGTTTAATTTCTGTGAATCAGTGTAAAACCAAGTGTAGCTAAATATTGTGTATATCTATACACATAGCTTGTAACTAGGCTGTTTAGGTTTTTATGTTGGTAACGCCACGTAGTGCTCTGTATGAAAATCGATGACTGCGCTGTGTGCAGCCTGTGGCTGGTTGGACTCATTGTTGGAATATTCGCTAGTGTACCGTTGGGCAGTTGGATGTGCACAGCGCATAGCGTTGAGCAGTTGGAGGTGAGGCGCCAGGATTGGTGGATGTGGCGCGAGATGGCAGAGTTTTGAGAGGTTGCTATGAGAGCACGATCTGGACGTGTGTCCGTCAGAAAAAGAAAATTTGTTTAATTGGATGTCACAAAATTATATATGTATTATGACTTTTGAACGCTATTAAGCTACATACGTTGTTTGTTCTCTATCAAAATCTTTCATTTACTAACTATGCCTATCACTAATTAGTGCCTTCAGTAGTCAGAACCTTTTATTTAGCTGGCAGTATTGGCGCTCGCTGTACTGCAGTAGTTCGAGTAACGAAGATTTTTGTGAGGTAAGTGATTCATGCAAGGTATAGGTTATTATTAGTCAGGGCCATTCTTTTGGAGGAATTGTTGAAAGTCAGATTGCATTGCGCTAAAACATTGTGTGTCGGTTTAGTGATGATCAGAACAAGTAAAGAGAAAACAGTCTGAGTACGTTGAGTTTTGCTCAGCTGTTTGAAAATCAAATAATATAAGAGTTCTTCCAGCACTGTCATTCCTTACGTACAAAACGGGAAGTTTCATGTATCGACCCTTAGCCGAGGGTAACTCACTGGAATCGTCAGATCTTTTTCTTGTAGTTTGTGTAATTGGTGTAGTTATTGTTTATTGCTAGTGCGCAGTTGTTGAGACAATGTCCTTTGTACTTGTTGTTCTTCATTGTTGTACAGTAAAACAGTTGTGACATGCATATAGATTTGCACCAAATATATCGCAGCCGCGCTTGCAATTAATTGGATATTATTTTCAGGGCTATTTTAATGAATTTTCTTATTTTGCTCTTCAAATTGTGCTTTTTTGTGTTATTGTGTGAAGCAAAGTAAATTGAGAAAGTACAATGAAGACGATAGTAGTGTGTTAGCACCACCATGTAATGGATTAACAAATATTCAGAATAGTAATTTAATGATTGTGCATAGGGAAATGGACCAGGCAATAAATAATGGTGTAGATAGCGAAACAGCTAGTGAACAGTGTAGTATTGTCGATCGACTGGTCGGCAGCAGCTCGCCCCAGGAATGTAAAATGGCAGGTCACAATCTTGCAAATACTGTAGATTCAGGTTTTGTATCATTACCCGTCTCTCAATCAAGTCAAGACACATTTCCTGCTTTTCAAAATGCGAATGTTGCCGGTGCAAATGCACTACCGAAAAGTACAGAGGAACATGTTTCAGACATCAGTGCATTGTTATTATGTCCGCCCCCGGTAGCTGAATGGTCAGTGTGACGGATTGTCAGTTCTCTGAACCAGGGTTCGATTCCCGGCTGAGTCGGGAAATTGTCAACGCCCGGGGACTGGGTGTTGTGCTGCCATCATCATCCTAACATGCTCATAGACTGCAGGTCACGGAAGTAGCGTCACATTGTAAGACCGGCTCCCGGCGAACGGCCAGCCTGATGGGTGCCCCAGCCATACGATTAAATATATAAATTATTATTAAAATTAATGCAACAAATGGAACGACAGCCTCAAAAGTTAGACACAACGCTTGAACAAACACGTGAAGTTTTAACTGCTGAGTTACGTAACATAGAATCTAAATGTCAAAAAGTCTGTAATGACATAAAAACACAAATTTGTGAGCATTTTCAACCTATTTCTTCGCATCATGAAAATGCATTACAGACTCACGAAGCAGCTATAAAAGAACTGCAAACTATTCTTCGTGAAAATCACGACATCTTGGAAGCTAAAACTGACTCAGTTGCATCTACCGAGTTGGTTACGCAACTTGCAAAAACTCAGGAAAACTTAAAGGACATGGTAGATACGCTTTCAACACAAATGAACACTCTGAAACTTGGTTCAGAAAAACACACTGAGTTCATTATCGGCGAAAGTAGCCGAACTTTCGGATCAGTTCATTAACTTATCTACAAATGTAGACGATGATCTGAATGACAAAAGACCAGTAGCCTTTACTGACACAGAAGAGTACGAACAAATTAGCAAATTCAAACAAAATCAGAATCAAATTAGAATGCAACACAAAAGAGAAATCTTCGAAGTACATGATCAGTTGGCACAAGTAATACAAGAATTACGTATTTCAGAGGACACTCATGCTCCAATACGTGAAGAGGGACTTAGAAATACGGAAAAGCCACAAAATAATACCACAGGGCATTTCGGAAATTTTGAAAGAAATTGGCAAGGTGCACCAAATTTTTAGATGGAACCGCCAACACGACGTAACAGTGACCGATATGCGTCTCGCCGTCATAATGACTTTGACAATAAGCTGTTCATCACTACACGTAAATTCAAAATATTTAAGAATTCTGGCAACGACATTCATCCACAAGCGTGACTTCATCAATTCCATCGTTGGTTTCCTCCCAACTGGAAATTAGAGCACAGATTAGAATTTGTGTGTGGATACTTAGAGAATGAACTAGCTGTAAGAATGGGATCGGTCATTCGCGATTGTCACACTGAAGGAGAATTTTATCAAGACTTCCTCTCAGCACATCGGTCTCAAGCTACTCAAGACCAAATAAAACATTGCGTCATAATGATGAAACGCACTGAACAATCTGAATTTTCCAGTCTCGTCAAATATTTTGAAGACTGTTCCACAAGAATCAGTATCTGGCAAAACCATACAGCCCTCAGAACTTATTCGCATTTGCTTAATTAAGTTGCCGGAACATTTATGACATATTATTTTGGCAGGACGTTGCAAAGACGACATCTAAGCTTTTTAGAAACTTTTACAAGAACTGGAAATTGACACTAACGATTGCGGGAAGCGAAACCAGGAAAACAACAATTAGAGGTCATATCCATCACAATTCCTTGACGACAGAAATAACTGGACACGACAAGGCTATTCTTACAACGTTAATCGTGACCAAAACAGACACCACCCACATGACAACCGTTGGCAAAGTAATAATAATTACAGGGAAAGATGACCTCTCTGTGGTAATGACTATCACAGAGACAGTCATAGAAACAGACAATATGGGAACCAGAACTGTTATTATCAAAGGAGACAGAATAATTTCAGATGCAACAGCCCACCACACAGTAACGACTCAGGAAGTAATTCTCCACGAAGTTACCGACAAGGGAAATTACAGGAACTACCAACATGACGACAGACGATATAATCTTAACAATAGACCAAAATTTAATCAGAACTGGCGGGATTCAAACAGAGTAGGGCCCTCTCGACAAGTTGAAATTGTAGAGGGTTAGATCTCCAGACAGTCGACAATGACTCACAACGTTGGCTGCCACAAAACGTACTTATGAAGCTGACGACGTAGCTGCCGTGGCTATTAATTACGTAAAAACGGAAGACATTAGGGACATCTTACTCCAGGAGCATGATGTTAAACAGAACAACATTGCATATCCTGTAATTCAAATTACAGTAAATGAAGTAAAAATTAACAGCAGTACTTAACTCTGGCAGACCCATTTCAGTAATTAGTGAAACAGCCTTTAGCAAATGCAACAAATCGAACGATTCCCCCACACTTCCTTTACGTAAGATTTAATTACAAGGTGCAATCTTTGGAAAAAGTGTAGTTGTACGCAAACAAACCAACTTTAAATTCTTTTGTCAAAACCACAGATTCTCTATGAACTTTCTTATTGCTCCATTATTGTCGACAGAAATTGTGTTGGGAGTAGACTTTTTGAATGAATGCAAAGCAATCATAAACTTTCATGGTACTGAAATAAGTTTAGGGAAAGAAAGTAAGGCAATAGCTTTAAAATTTGAAGATTGGCTCTCAAATCATGACGAGGAAATTAATCGGCTTTACCTTATGTTAGACAAGAGTTCGGAATTTTCGACGCAACTTGACACTAACAATCACTCTGCAAGTATTGACAGGGATGATACCGACGACGTATTTGATACTAATGACTTCATTCAGAATAAAATTCAAACAATTGAAAACTGTTATGACACTGATAGGCAGGACCTTTTTGACATTTTACAAGCACATTACACAGTTTTTACTCACAAAACAGGAACAATCAAGGGATTTCAATACCAGTTTCGTGTTGATGAGCGTACTAAATTTTGTGTTAGACCGACACATTATATGGACCGTGTTAGAACAGAAATACAACCTATGCTTGACGAGGGCATTATTGAACCTACAGCAAGCTCATACATTTAATCCGTTACATGTTGTCGAGAAGATAAAATGGATTTGTCAGGCTTGTCTTAGGTTTGAGACAAATCAACACTATCATCATTCCTGAAACATAGGTCACAAATGTTGGAAGAATTTCTTCAAAATTTTAATGATGTTAAAGTGTTTTCCTCTATTGATCTCAGACCGAACTTTTATTATCAGATCGAGCGCCATCCATAATGTAGAAAATACACAGATTTCGGCGTTTGTTATCAAGTTCGGAAACTTTCTTTTGGTTTGAACATTTCTTGGGCAGATTTATTCGTGGGCTAAATTCCATATAACCTGAGTTCTTAAAACGTCACATCACCTTATATGTGGAAGATATTTTAATAGCAGAAGTCTCATGGAAACAACATAATCGCATCCTCAACAGTGTGTTACGTATTTTTGCGGACTCTGGAATTACAGTTAACTTGGAAAAGCCTGAATTCGGTAGGACAAAGGTGAAGTTTTTGGGACACATTATTTCTTCTGAAGGCATTCAACCGGATTCTGAAAAGTTAGAAGCAATCAGAGCCATTCCAGTTCCACCCACAAAACCACAAGTTCGCTGTTTTCCAGGTCTCGTGAATTTTTGCCGTCGTTTTCTGAATATGCAAATTCTAGTTACATCAAAACTCTGTTCTCTCACTGGAAACAATGCTATTTGGGACTGGGACGAACAGGCACAGTTGGAACTCAGTTCTTTGAAAGAAGCGCTACTTAACGCGCCAATACTAGCTCATCCAGATCTGTCACAAGATTTCTGCCTTAACATGGATCCTTCTAAAGTCGGTCTTGGTGCCCACTTATTTCAAGAAGCCATAGAAAATGACACTTTGTTCAGAAAGCCATTGCTTTTGCTAGCCACGTGCTAACAACATCTGAAAAGAATTATTCTGTCACTGAATTAGAAGCTTTAGCTATCGTTTGAGCATTTAACAAATTCCGTTTCTTTCTTTCTGGTAAGCACGTAAAAGTATACAGTGATCATCGTGCACTACGATTTCTTATGTCTTCAAAATAAAATCATGCAAGAATTCCACTTCACAATAGCCTACATTCCCGGCAAGAAGAACATTGTTGCGGACGCACTGTCAGGTGCACCGCCTGGGCTTGAGAAAAACAACAGAGGAGCTAACCTCGAAAACAATTTCAGTATTCTTTACTTTCAGAAAGTAGCCTTTGAAAACTTCATCACTAAATCCTTAAAAGACATTGCTTATGAACAAGATAAGGATCCGATTTGGAAAGCCATCAAATGTAAATGGCATGAAAGGACAAACACGCAGATACAGCATTATTTTCTGGTTAGAAACAACATGCTCTTTAAATGTTGCACTGCTGATGACAAGCTATGGGTACTTTGCAATCCTGACGATTTTATTAATAAGCTCATTTGGTACATTCATTTCAGCTATGCACATTTTGTTCCACGAAAATGTTATCATATTCTTAGGACTACTTATTATTTTAACAATATGGAAAAGACAATCCGAAGAGTCTTGTCTATTTGTAAACTTTGTCAAAAAGCTGAACCATCTACCAACTCACATCGTGCTCCATTGTTTGCTATCATTCCTTCTAAAATAAAGGAATTTGCTGCTGTTAATTTCTTGGGACCCCTTGTCAGAACATCAAACGGATTTTCGTAATATTTAGTCGCTGTTGAACTTACTTCAAAAATTGTTACTTTCACACAGTTGCTTAAAGCCACTGGACGGTCTATATCCAACGCCTTTGTTAAATATTTCTTATGTGAACTTGGACATGTTGCTAACATCATTTCAGATAACAAACCCCAATTCAGATCTGCTGTTTGGTCACATATGCCTCGGCATCGTAAAATCAAACTCGTTTTTATTTCATTATACTGACTACATTGTAACCCATCTGAATAGATTATGAAAGAAGTCAATAAGCTTTCCAGACTTTATTGTTACCGAAAGCATCAATATTGGGATAGATATTTTCACTTATTTCAAAACGTGCTGAATGAAATACTTTATGACTCCATTGCTTTACCACCTATTCTTCTACTGAAGAATGAAGAACCACCGAACAGGATCAGAGAGCTTGTACCTTTTCCAGATACACGTAAACTTCGACACAAAGACATAAATTGATTTGGCTATTAAAAGTATAAATTCTGTTGCAGAAGAAAGGAGCAAACTATACAGTAAAGCAAATCCAAAGAAACTATATATTGGTCAGAAATTTCTCGTTAAAGCTCACATAAGAAGAAACACTAGAGTCACAAATTCTTTCTGACTTACAATGGACCTTGCAAAATCCGACGTATACCATATGATAATTGCGCTGAAGTTGCAACTGTACATGCTAGGAAGAGTAAAGTATTACACCACATTTCACACTTAAAGCTGTTTATTGAGAGGTAATCTGCTTTTTAACTTAGTCTTTGCTAAAAAAAAATTCACTTCACATTACCAGTATGCTTTGTCACACTTGGAAACTGTTAATATGCAACTTTGTTTTGAAGTTAACTAGGAAACTTATTTGGACAGTAATTACAAACGCATTGTTATGGAGAACAGGCGACACAGTATTATTGTGTATACGTTCTTACTTGTTAGTTGCACGATTACATAACGACTATAAGGCTTACATACTTAGAACATATACTGTTGATCAAACATTAATGCAACATTTTGGTTTACTTGAAAAGCTATTCTTTTTTTAAAGTACTTTCTGAGGGATTACAGATGACTTAGTATTTGGTTTGTTTGACAGCTACACGATTATATCATGACGCTATTAATGAGTGACACAATTTATATTATTGCTTTTGTGCTGTATGTGTTTTATATCTGCACAGTTTTTCTGTATTCTTCTGTAAAGTAAAACATGTTTTAGTAGTAACTTTTGTGGTATAGCTACTATGAGACAGCCTTTTCTGTACCACAACAATACATTACACTACAGTACTTTCTTGATCATGGCAATGAGCGTAATAGCTACGATATCTATACGCATAGCATTTTCACCTTTGTTTAAGACGAGGTAAGTACATTGACCTTTGCAGAACTTTGATTATGGACGACGACAGCTATGACACTTGGCACATTTTACCGTTAAGTAATGACAGAAATTATCTTACAGCAAAACACACAGTTTAGCGCTACAGGACACGTATTGGAGTCATTAAATTTTGTACTTAAAACATTTTTTAAAAGATTTTTAAATTACAAAGATACAAAGAAGGTTTTTGGTGATACATTTCATTCCATTGCTGTTATCTGTAACACCTGAAGGTATAATTACATTAATCCTCAGGGGGTACACGCCTACTTTGTGCACTAAGCTTGTGGCAAGCGCTAGGAACCCTAGCTAATATGGTAATGTGCTTGTACAACTTTACACATCGGTACCATATTTCTCTATCACAGAATTACACAGCAATCTGATCATTTAAGACAGAGAGACAAACATTTTATTCTATGTCAGTGACACATATTTACATAATTACACAGTTAAATTAATTCACACTAATGAAATTGTATTTTTCTGTACTTTGTGAACTGTTAATATTGTTTTGGAGCCATTGTGATACTATGAGAGCTTTGAATGATGTATTTGGTGTGGGATAATGACTTTTAAAGTATGTTTGAGGTAGATGACACTATTGAAACGAACAGAAAAGTTTTCTTTTTAAAGTTTTGAAATTACTGAAAGAAGCTATGACGATTTTGAGATGTGATTGATCTGTTATGATGATGTTACTACGACGACGATGTGTATTATGCTGTTGAGGTGTGCTTATGATCAATAAGATGATGCTGTATGAGGAATGTGATCGTGTTCATATGTATATGAAGAATGAGTAGAGGTTAGGGACTCTGGTTTTGAGAAGGGTGTTAGAAACCAAGAATCGTACTTTAAGAGTTATGAAATGTGTGTGAATGCGTGAATGCGAGTACCACTATGCTAACAGAAATTTTGGACATTATTATATATGAGATTTTGTTTCTACACTCTTCTAACGAAAATTTCCAACCTGTGAACTTTTTTTATTTTATGAGACTGTCACTGTAGTGGAAACTGCTGTCATAAATGTTTCAATAAACAAGATAGGTGATCTTGATGTAATACATTACAGGCGCTCAGCTGTGCAACAGTCGCCTGAAAAAAAAACCATTAGAATGTGCCTTTCAGAGGCACAGGTGGAGAAAAAAAGACGCCATTACCCTCGCTATTAACATTTCTTTGTAGAAAGAATCGCAAATACGACATGGTCATACTTGAAGACATATGAGTACACTTTGGAGCTCGTCATTTCTGATATTTACTGAAATGTCTAATGAAATGATGAGAAATGTTTTACGTCTACACATCTGATTATGACTAGTTTCTTTCTAGTTGAGAGGTTTTTTCCCTTAGGAGATGACATATTAGTAGTGAATGGTATTTCATCCGTTGCTTTACATATGTACTTGCTCATTTTGTTTAATATCTAGTTTCTAGATGTGCTGCAGCATTGGTTAAAGAAAAATTTATGTACTAATGTAAATATTTTCTGTCTATAGATGCATCAAATAACAATTTTATGATCTACTTTCTTAAAAAAGGGAGCTCAAATAGACATTTCCCTTCACTGGGATCGCATACATAATCTTTTCAATGACTTCATAACGCTTTGGTTAAGTAAGGTATCGTGATGCATCACTCTAGTGTTAAGATGTGACATAGGTATTAGGAATGGCTATCTTTACTGTAATATTTTTTCTGCTTGAGCTTTGTCACGTTGTTACTGCTGTTTGCAAGGCACAGTTCTACTGAATTTCACTCTGTATTGCCCTGCGAAGCCAGTTTTACTACTGAATTCTTTGCTGTACATTGACTCGTATTAGTTGTAATGTTGCATTTGCTTTGCTAATTTAAGTATACTGAGGCTTGCTTTGTCACATTGCATTTTTTTCTGGTTCATGTGTTAATGTTTGTGCTGCAGCATTGCCTTGGCTCTTATTTTATGTGTATGAGCTCAGTAGATTTAAGTTAGCTTAAAAGGAGGTAGGCTATATAAGAGAATGAGTTGTGATAAATGGGAAGAAATGTATTGAGAAGCTATAAGAAAAAGGTTTGGCCAAAATAGTATTGTACAATGAAGAATAATTATTTTGAAAGAGGATATGCACAAAGAAGTAGGGTTTAGGCACAACAGGTTTAGATAGGATTTTCTTGGAAACAAATGATGAGATAAGATAATGGAAAATAAACAATGAGGTACGAAATGTGTGCACATATAAATACAGGAAGCGTATTTAGATTGGATTTTTCTTGCAGGAACAAAAGTTGAAATAAGAGGAAAGATCTATAAAATGAAGTTTTAGGTTGGACTGCAGTACCAAATGTTACACTGAAAACGAACCCTGCCCTTTCCTTTTGTGTTATTCTGCTATGTTTTTGTGTATCCGTGTGTATTTGTGTTCTTCCTGTCTTTATGTGTTTAGATGATAAGAGTTATGTTGCAGAATTTCTTTAATACTAAGCTACATTCACTATGATGAGGAATACTGTTATCCTCAAATATAATTTGCATTAATATGATGTTCTTTACTTTGTAAAGATGTATAGACATTACTTATTCTGTTCTGTTTTTAATGCAATTGTGTGACGTTAATCTTTCAGAAGATATTCTCATTTTTTATATTTATTTACTTATGTCATAATTCCTGTAACACTGATATATATGTTTACTTCTATTGTTTTATAAAGCCTGTATTACTACAAATGTTATCTGTATTATAATGTTCTTTAATTATGTTTTCTGTACCTTTATAAATCCATTCTTATGCCATAAATTTGTAATTGTATAGACACCAGTTCTTCAAATTAAGTATATCGTTGGGTTTCATTTCCCTGCACACACTTCTGTTGGTCATAGTATATTCACAATATGTGAGAAGTTAAAAAAAAGAGACTGTTAGTGGTCACAAGAGTGTTGATAATTTAGCAAGGGACTGGTTGACAGCATTTCTGGTTCTAAGGACATTCCAAAAGTTTGTGAGTGCACAAGTAGTGGTTCATAGACTTGCTATATTATCTGCAAGACTCTTCGATGGTGATAGTGCACTCGCACACTCGCAACAGATGGCTGCTGCCCATCTCTACCAGGACAACAGTGGATCTGCACCTTTGGTTGCCCACCAGTATTATCATCTCTACAAGAAATACTGTGTGTCTGGTCTGTGATGACGTACCTGCCAATATTATCCAAAACTTCGACTGACTCTGCTGTGGTTTGCTGTGTTGTGGCCCCTTACCTGTCTGCCTGTCAAGAGTCAGCACTGTCCTTCCGTCGGAAGGACAACGCCATTTCTTCAAGAGTGCATGGAAATCCACTGCTTCCATGTGCATTTTCTTTTACTACTCACACATTCTTGTAAAAACTGCAATTACTACCATTATAAATGATCAGGACTAACTTTATGGATTGTAAGAACAATTTTTGCTTTTGACAAACATTGTATCAATAAGTGTGTGCATTTGATATATTTGTTATCATTAATACAAAAACAACATTTTAGCATATAAGTATTGGCCACTGCCCAAAACAATTTGTAAATTTTTTGTGGGGAGCATGGGGGCCATGTAAGAAGGCTGTTTAGGTTTTTATGTTGGTAGCATCACGTAATGCTCTGTATGAAAATCGCTGACTGCATTGTGTGTAGTCAGTGGCTGGTTGGACTCATTTTGGAATATTTGCTTGCATACCGTTGGACAGTTGGAAGTGAACAGTGCATACCAGTGGGCAGCTGGAGGTGAGCCGCCAGGTGTGGTGGATGTGGGGAGAGAGATGACAGAGTCTTGAGAGATTACTATCGGAGCACTATCTGGACGTGTGTCTGTCAGAAAAAGAAAGTTTGTTTCATCGGATGTCACAAAATTATATATGTGTTATGACTTTTGAACACTATTAAGGTAAATATGTTGTTTGTCCTCTATCAAAATCTTTCATTTGATAACTTTGACTATCAGTAATTAGTGCCTACAGTAGTTGGAATCTTTTATTTAGCTGCTAGTATTGGTGCTCGCTGTATTGCAGTAGTTCGAGTAACGAAGATTTTTGTGAGCTAAGTGATTCATGAAAGGTATAGATTATTGTTCTTCTGTAGGGATTTTTGAATCAGATTGCGTTGCGCTAAAAATATTGTGTAAACTTAGTGATGATCAGAATAAGTATAAAGAAAACTGTCTGAGTACGTTGAGTTTTGCTCAGCTGTTCTAAAATCAAATAATGTAAGAGTTCTTCCAGGACTGTCATTCCTTACATACAAAAGGGTAAGTATCAAGCTTAATAATGTACATTTTAGCAAGCGATCTGATATGAAGACCACAAAAACAGTGCACTGTAAGTATCTAAACCATAAAAAATTACATAAATGTTTTGTCACCGATTACTTAGTTTCCATCATTTCCTCCAGCAACACCAACACTGTATCTAGCTACACTTGGTCCTCAGCATAAGGTTCTTGTAACATATCCATCTGATGATGAGCCTGCAGTTGCTCGAAAACATGTTCATGGGTGAATAAATCTTGAAGAAGCTATTGGTTGCATATTTATTACCAGAAAAATCGCCATGACGATTGATAATCGCCAGCTCTGACAAAAGCGAGGTTGGTGTCTGGTACCTGCTCTTAGCGGTCGCCTTGCCTTCCTCTGAAATATCAGGCCACAGACCCCAGGGGGATCTACTCAAACATCAGGTCACTGCTGTGGCCCATTGCGTCTACCTTGGCTCATCACGTACTCACCTGAACTACAGAGGATATTATCTGCAGAACAGCTACAAGGAAGACAAATTATTAATTATCATATTGTTAATATAGAGGATTACTCCTGGAAATCAGCGGATGTGTTCTCACCATCAGTCAGCCAGTGCCCCGCCGACAGCCTTATTTTCTGTGTAGTTTCGTAGACCTGAGCTGCTAGAGTTCTATACACTGTGAGTAATGGAAGTAGTTACAAAAATGAAAAGAAATCTGTGTCTTCTCAAAGATCAGTCATTGCTGGCATGTGAACAGAAAATGTGATGGAGTATGTGAACTAATTGTTCATGAATTCCGAATAGAGGGAGTGCTGAGGTCATTTAAAAATTGCAAATAGCAGAATCATATCTCTACAAAAAATTCTTACCTCCTGAGGAAGCAGGTGTACAGATTAATAACAACTGCAGGAAGAGAGTCCATGAAGAAAAGATGGTGATGGTTTTCCCAATTTTTAAAGTTTTATGTACAACAAATGAGATTAGTTTATTGTTGATGTCACTAGCGTTGTAATCATTCTAAGCATACATACAATAACAGAAAAAAATAGTACACAAAGTTCTGGGTTTTTTCAAATGGCTGCAATTTCAATTTGAAAAGGGCACAACATATTAGTCTTGCACATGAAGATGTACCACTCGACTGATAAGTGTGACACATAGTGAGGAAATAATAAATACTGTAGAAACTTCCAAATCATTAGTTGTCACTATTCATGAGAGTTTAAACTGGGAAAAGGACGTTATGGAATTCCTAAAGCAACTTAGTTCAACCAGATTTCCACATTATCACAATAAGGAGAACACAATGCTGCAACCAAACATTTTGATGAGCTACCCAGTAATAGAAAATTTCTGAAAGACAGCAAATTAAAATTTGAATATAAAATGAAAAAGTTTCTTCTTGGCAGCTCCTACTACTCCATACCTGGATATCTATTACAGTATTTGTAAAAGGTCGTGGGTAAGAAATACTGACATTGGTATGTCATTTAAAAAGAACTTGTATTAAATGATCAGCAAATATTTACAAATTATTGTTATGTGAATATAAATTGATTCGTTCCACATCATAACAACTTCTCGTATTTATCACCCATGACATAGGAAACTAACTAACGAGAAATTTCAAGATGTGAAAGAGACAGGCCTATACTTCTCTGTGTAAAGCATGAAGAGAAGCTATTGGTACAAACTAGAGACCTAGTGCTACTTCTGAGATTCAGCTCAGTGAAGACATGAAATCAGCTGAAGATATGTTTTCCGAAACCTGATGATGCGCCTACTCCTGACAAAAAAATTCTTGTGTATGGTCTAGAAGAAGTAGAGAAAATATAACTGTTCTTATGTATGGGACAGTTGACAGTTATTCTAAAATGTTCACAGAATTTTATACAATACACGTTCACATTGGAAGTGCAACAGAAGAAACCAATGTATTTCTTTTTTATTTGCTTTTCTTCCAGACTGAAAAAGTAGATATCTCGGCGGTCACCGAAAACAGTAGTGTATAGTATTTCTGCTATTTAAAAAATGTAATGTAATGTTATATTTATCACTTGCCCTGGTGGAAAAGCTTCTGAAATGGTAAAATGATGGATAGAAAGTTTTTTCTTGTTGATAATGAAATTATATATTCTGCCAATCAGCATAATATTCCCATCAGACTAACGAGAATTTTGACCGATGGCATTGTTCAGAGGCCAGTGACGATTTCAAAATTACACTGCCCATTTGGTAACCTCTTGTGGTTCGAGGTTCAAAATGGTTCAAATGGCTCTGAGCACTATGGGACTCAACTGCTGTGGTCATCAGTCCACTAGAACTTAAACTACCTAAACCTACTAACCTAAGGACATCACACACATCCATGCTCGAGGCAGGATTCGAACCTGCGACCGTAGCAATCGCACGGTTCTGGACTGCACGCCTAGAACCGCGAGACCACTGCAGCCGGCGTGGTTCGAGGAACCAGCTGCCCTGCTAGATATCCATCTACCCCAATAAAATCAGGTGATGGGGAAAAAATTATAAAGTTTTCAAACTCTGGAAAAATACAAAAAAGTTACTCTTCATGGGGGAGGGGGGCGGGCGGACGCGGTGCAGTGCCCCCTCTATCCCCTCCAAAAGTCAATTTGTACCATATTTTAAATTTATACCCCAAAAGGCTCTTATTAGTAAATACATTCCTCGCAAAATTGTACACGAAAAACCTTTTGTGCGTCTTTTCATTTATACGAATGGTATTTCAGACATAAGAATTGGAACAGAATTCTGTTAATGTAATGGTTCGCAGTTTTTGTTGCTTAGCAAAGTATTTAAATGAAAATTGTAATTAAGTGTATGGAAAAATTTCGTGGCGTATATATTCTACTTGTTGATATTTCTTTTCCTATCAGTATTATTGAAATCAGAAGTAGGTGTCAACAATGGAAACGTAAAGTTCCCCTTTCTGTTCACTCAGCACTCCCCTACCACTATTGTCGCTGCCGTTTATTCCTACCCACTGTCCAGTTCAGTTGAGATAATGTTATTAACTGTCAAAGTAGTGTCAGAGAGTTCTGTTTTTGTGACAGTATCAGTTTGTGGTGTTATGAAGTGATTCTTCTCAGTTTCATTTCATTTGTCAGGACTGAGCAAACAATAAAGCTGCACTATACTACCTGTTTTATTTGTGATAAATATGTTTTGGAAAAAGAGATATCACAGTACATGAAGCGCTTGGAAACTCTGATATGGGTCTGCAAGGAACGGAAGGATGGAGCTCATAATGTTATACAGAACGCTGGACTGATTAAAGTCCATAAGGTATGTCGTCGCCAATTAAGGAACGTAATATAATCAAACTAATTGATCTGAATGCTGCACAAGCAGATAGGAGTTTGAGATCCTGTTTCTCTTAGCCATTCAATTTTTTTAAAAAAAAAGACTCTTTCATATGTGCTGAAAAGTGTGATATAGAGGCGGAAACGGAAAAAACCTCTCCACAAACGCTGTGGAGTGTTTAACTGTGAATCATACGCTGCTTGAGAAAGTTGAGAAACGTGATGATGATTTAGATAGAAAGGTTGCCAAACGCATCAAGAGTGTTTTGTGTTTAGTAGATACAGAAGCCCGTTATCATCAAGACTGCTATGTCCATAAAACAGGCCACCCTCAAGATACCAACTCTGATGCCGCTTTTCAAGAATTATGCAAATTTTGAGATAGGTCAGAGGATTGTCAGTTTTCACTGCTCGATTTATTCTAGAAAGTTTGTGAATGTCTCCCAGAAAGAGAGACAATGACTATAAAAACTATGAAAAATAAACTGACTTAACTCTTCAGTGATGGGATCTTGTTTGCCACAATGTCAAAAAATCTTGCAGTTGTATGTTTTTGTGGCAATGGCCATAAACTTTTGAATCAGTGTTACAATGAACGAGCTGTTAATGAAAAAGATGAGAGAAGGAGAACAGTAGAAGCAGCAGCAGCTGTCACCCATGAAGATATAAGAATGGCTCCTAACAGTATTACCGATTACCCAGATACCAATAACTTGACAGAGATCGTTGAAGTTACAGTTTCTGCCACTTTACACGAATTTTTGAAGGTGTGGTTTTGTCAAAAAAGAAAGGTACTGAACAGTCCCCTTTTAAAAAATGTACAGAAATATTCCATGCAATTGTGTCAGCTACCAGACCTTATTCATTTATGTCCCCATTGTACTTGGTCTAGCAGTGTACTTGGTTCGTAAAGTGGGATCAAAGACCTTTGTTGAAATTGTGTCGAATATGGGTTTCTGCTCTTGAGATAGCAATGTGGCTTTATTTGAGACTTCTGCCATCCAGATCTGAAAACCAAATACTTCACATGATTCGTTCTCACAGTTTGTTTTCGATAATGCAGACTTCAGTATTGCAACTATGACAGGTAAAGATACATTCCATGCTATGGGTGGAATCAGGTGTGTGACTCGAGGGACAATGATAGAACATCAGAAAGTAACTAAACACTCTGTCATGCCGAACTCTACTGAAAAAGCAAGTGCCGAAAAAATTTGTCAGCTAACATTCCAAAGGCAGAATGGAGTTGGAATTGAAGAAATTGTTCTGCGAAATGTCTACTCCAAACAATCATCCTCTAAAGCAACAGTGCCTACCAATAACTTTTTTACTTGGATGATTGGAAAGTTTTACAGCTTTCTGTTCCTGCATGGCAAAGTTTTATACAGGAAATCGCAACTGGAGAAGCTTATACGCAATCAAATGTAGTAGCGTTTCTTTTCATCAACAGCTTACCCACACATTATACCATTATTTTAACTACTTTAACTTAAGCCACCACAGAGGGTACGTAGACCACACAGCAAAAATCTATCATGACGTTTGATAAACTGCTCTGTATGAAAGCTAAAGGTATAGTTGCAGTGGATCCTAATGGAGGGCATGAGCTATTCACTAATGCAGTTATTCGATTAGGAGGCTTCCACTTGATGATGTGTTTTCTAGGAGCAATAGGATTCTTAATGAGAGAGCATATACTCTCTCAACTTTTGGAGACTGTATATGCTGCAGCTTCTGTTCCTCATATACTTTCTGGTCATGCATACACAAGGGCAATTCAAGCTCACTCTGCAGTCAAGTGTGCTCTTTCCACCATAATACTGGAGGAAATGGCAGTCATGGAGGAGAAAAGCGACATATTAAAGACTGTATTCCCGATATGATTGAAATGTTGCATCTTTGGGCGATTTGGGAAAAGATCAAGTAATTTAAAAGGTGAAAAATAAATTTGTCAACACAAATTTGTATTAAGCAAAGAGGGAAACGTCCCAGTTTTGGATACAATATATTCAGCTTGTTATCTTGGCACTGAATTTCATCCAAGCAGTGTGTATGGGGAATTGGGAGCTCTGTATAGAGTGTGTGAGAACTATGCTCCCAAAATTCCATGCAACTGGGCACTTTCCTTATGCTAAGGCGTGTCATGTGTACCTCCAGGACATGGAAACTGTGAAAGGAACCATGAAACCTGCGGAGTTTGATAAATTAGCCACGGACAGCTTTTTCACAGTTCGACTCTCTGGTAAGTATTGGTGTGGAGTATGAACCAACATGACGATAGAAGAAACACTTATGGAGAACCTTAAGAGTGCTGGAGGTGTTTCACATGGAACTGGTTTCACCGATAGTGTGCTGAACTGATGTATTTGCTGAATGTCAACAGCTGATCACATTCCCAGAACAGGTCTGCAATTTACATTCGGTTTTGAGTGATCAACATGTTGAACTAAGGAGTGGGAGGATGGAAATTATCGAGAAAATTCGCAGAAGATTTCAGCTATGGGTGCCACAACACACTCAATTTACTTATAAGGAGCAATTGTACACATTAAGTTCTGGGTTAGTAGCTTCTCAGGAGCTAAACTGCCACAAATATGCGTCTGTTGGTGAAGAAGCTCTTCGAATAATAGTTACTGTGTCAACAAAATTTTGTTCTCTGAACCTAAGCGATTCAACATGGTTAAGACAACTGTTAGGCTTGAAAAAAATGTAACTGAAGTAGATATATCTCAGTTATTTCAGAGAAGAACTGCACGTTACATTAACCAGATGATTGAAGGGATTGATTCGCATGTGAATTATCGAGTGTACCAATATCTCTGTTTGGTGAAGAAAACAAAAAAAAATCGTCACTGTACAGTCTTTTCAGTCAAGTATCTGTAAGAAATATTGACAATGATGAATCGAAGATCTTTGTTGTAGAGAGAGCGTTTCTTATCCACCATTTCATATGACCCAAGAATGGAACTTTTCGTGACATTTACAAAATCTTAATAGCCTATATTCATTGACATAAAAATGATCTTCCTGCTGTATTTGACTATATCCAGAAAGTACTCTGAATATAAAAACTATTGAACAACAAAGGTGAACGATGAAGCGGACCTCACGTGAAATTTTCTTTAATGATGAGATATTATGAGTTGAATCACAGTCTGCCTTTCTTACTAACCTCAGCAATAATGAAATGTTTATTACACAGCTTGTGCAAAAACCTAGAGAGTTTTGGTATTGAAACAAGGTTTGCAGGTGACGAGGCAGATGTTGAAATTGTTGCAAAAGCAATAAATGCCACAAAATTTAACCAGCAAGTGATTATAGTGGGTCAAGATGTAAATCTTATTGTGCTACTTATTGCTCTTGCACCATACGACACAGAGATAATCCAGATGAAGGAAGGAAAAGGTATCATGAGAACAAGGTGTTACAGCTCTAAAGATAAACGTAACTCTTCACTTGTTCATGAATGCAAGAATTCAGTATGATTTCTTCGTGGAGTAAGTGGCTGCAACAGCACTTCAGCCTTGTTTGGGGAAGGAAAACTGCAACCAACTATCCCAAACTTCATAACATTCCACAGGTATTCAGCGACCCTGTTTCATGTCCTGGTACCACTGCAAAAGATGGAGAGAAAGTCATAGTGCCTTTCTAACCAAAGTCAGTAGAGAATCCTGATGGCAACTAAAATGCCATTCGATTCAAATGCTGTAATCTACTTGTAGGTCAGACAGTGCTGTCATACTCTCTTGATTGCCACCCACTACTGATGCAGGACGCCTCCACTCTTACCAAATGTACAAGTGCAGCCATGTCTGGGGAACAACTTGGTTCCCAGAAACTGGGACTAGAGGGAATCAAACTCATCCATCTCACCGATTCATGTGAAACAACAACCTACTCCAGAAAAAATACTGCGACTGATTTCATGCGGACTCTCAAGGGTGTGGAAGAAAGTGCAGATGTGTGAAGGCTGACCTACACTGCCCAACAATGTGCAAAAGCTGTTATGGGAACAGCTGCATTAATGTGCCTTGACAGAAGATTTGGATTATGGTTTTATGTAAAACAGATATTTACAGAAATTTATTTTTTGATAGATATAGTAGTATTTTCATTGTATACATGCTGTATATATTATTGTAAATACATTATAACAAAAGTAATTGTTCAGTAGTTTTAAAGTAATTCTTGATTTTCATGAAAACTGATTTTCATTCCAATAATTGAAGTTGCATAAATCTAAAGGGCTATAAAACAAAATTGTTCTTTATAAATAGCAAGTGAAAATAAAATGATTTCTCCATTGTGCAATCAAGAAACAGCAATTCATGAAAAAATAAAAATAACACATTAGAAAACATCTTCAAAATGCATAGTATTCATTGTATAAAAAGGAAACAAAAAGAACATAGGGAAAATAAATATGGTTATATTAAAGAACTTGTTAATAACTGGAATAAAAATGTCTAATAGTGAAAATTGTAAAAAATTATTTAAAAACTCGTCTAAATATATTCATAACTGTGACTGTAATCGTTCAAAAAAAGAGAAAATAATCCCCAGTTATCAAAAACGTAACGAAAGGTGTTATCAAAAAGTTGAATCTTTTTGTGGAATATTTGTTTGTACAATGCACATGAAAACAACAAAAATTGTCATATCACGAAAAATTGTAAGAAATGAGTTATTTTTCATTTATTTTTTTCTGCTTATTTTTTGTATATCTATTATACAATAGTTTAATTCACATAAGAAATCGTTGTTATTATGTATTATTATATGGCTTTAGTTTATAACGACTATATGTAATATAACAGGTTTGTCACGATCAGAAATTAAAACAATATTATTACATTCAATAGTATACAACTAATGTTAAAATTTTCTACTTATATTCATTTTTTATAGTGTTTTATTTTGAAATGTAAAAATTTTTAAAATCATCAAAACCAATTACGTTTTTTGCAACAGATTTTATAACTCTTATAGGTTTTTCCACTTCGTTATCACCGACTTTATAAAAATACATTTTCAATCTTAAGTCAACATGCTCTAAAATATTTTTCCATATCTTTCATCTTTCATTTTTCCTAAAACATTCTTACTGATTCTTGAAAATTCATAAATATCATCTTTTAATAATCACTTGTGTCTAATTAGTTCATCATAGATTTCATATGTATGTAAAAGTCTTCAGTTCTTATCTCTATCCATATATTATAAATCAATATATTCACCATACTTTGATTTCATAATATTTTAATACAAATTATACAGTTTATTTTCTTACTATATAGAATACTAATGCCGCTATAAATCGGTTCATTAATTGTTATTATCGCTGTTTTCATATGAATTGCAACTAGATTTTCTGAAAATACAGTAGTATATTCATAATTTCGTTTAAATATATTTTCTGTTAAAATTTTAATATTCTGTCTGTTTCAAATATTTACCATTTTCTTTCAAACACTGAATTATTCACCAATTTATAGAAATTTTTTTCAGAATCATAATGACCATGAGTTCTCTTTTCTGTCTTAAAATCAATATATGTTTTCAACCAATCTTATTGTACAAATGATATGGTTCTATGAATTTTTGTGAAGTTCAGCCCAAGACTTAAATATTGGTTACCATTTCTATAAAATGCAGCATATTTTTATTTATTATTTAATAACTATAATTAAGTACCAGATGCTAGTGCTAATGGGATATCTGTATTTAAATCGTGGGTTTTTTTGTATTTTAAATTGACTTAAAAAATGTTACTACGTATATTACCATTTGTTAGGTTTTTTAGAATTAGAAGATTTTCAATGTAAGCAACTGAAATCACTAAATTGTAGAAGTTGAGACATTGCCCAAGCATACAAATTATTTGCATCTAAATATGAAGTGTAGTTTGTCATTTTTCAGGCTTAAACTTTTTCATGTATTTATTATTGCATTTACCTTTTATTTTAATACTTTCAGAAATTTCATCTGAAATTCCTTTTTCGAGAAATAAATCTTAGTGAATTTTTGTCGTTTTTAACATATATTCACAAGATAAAGCTGGATCTGTAGAAGATGAAGAGTTATAAGACATAGTGCCTGTATTCCTACATTTTCAAAAATATCTGCCGCTGTTAAACCTTCAGATTTATTATATAATCATGTATATTAAATCTACCTTTTTAATACTGAATTTTTTACAAAGTGTTTTTGTACAATTGTGAACTTCTTCAGAAATATTGACTTTATTAAGTGTCAAATAAAAGCATTCGTTTCTAGGAAACTTAGTTTCTCATACATTTTCTTCAGAATCCATGTAATCATAAGGATAATTTATTATTAAATCTAATAGTCCACCTACAAAATGTTTTACTGTTTCTCTAAATTGTTCTTTTGTAAGATTGGAAGGCAATACCAATGCTTGAAACCATAAATTCAAATGTATCTAAAAATCTTAATGTTAATCCACCTCCAACCCTCTTACTAAATAAATATACTTTTGTTCATTATTTGCAGTAGTGTCAATATCACAATTATATATTGCTAATTCCTTAATAAACAAATTAACATTCTAACTTATTAAATTATGAATATTAACAGGAATAAAAGGGTTTCCATAATTAAGATTTCAACATTTATGAGCACTTTCTCTATAATTTCCTGTTAAATGACAATGAAGTCTTACTTTTCTTTTACCCACATTAAATTCTTTTTCAGATATAAAACAAGTTTCTAAGTTTTTTAAATTTATTTTATCTTCATTTGACAGTAATATTGGAATACTTCAAGCATATATTTTAGCGTTTCTCTAGATTCTTCTTTTAGGATATCAAGGAACTTTTTTGATACATTTTTACAAGTATTCATAATAGGTTTTTCATAATGACTTTTAGATATATGATATAATAACTAAACGAATGAAAGCTAATATTTTCCAAATTATATTTGTTCACATTCTACAAACATATCTTTTTTTATACCTTTATGTTATTTACAATCGTTTTCGTCATTGTTTAATTTTTCTTGTGAATGAAAATATCTTAAATACCTATCAAACTGATAAATTCTTCACTTGTTTGTGAAGTGATTAATATAGATTTTTTTATCAAACAATAATGAGAATTATTTTTTCTCATATTAAAAGGAGATACGTGTTTTTCTTATTTATTTTTATTATTATTAAGGGGATATATAATAAAGTTTTATTCTTATACATAAACATTAATTACAGTATTTGACTTCTTATCAAGTTCCTAGTGGAAGTGGTTTGCCATTACCTTCCACCGATTATAATGGGGATGAATGTTGATGATGAAGTCAACACAACAACACCCAATCATTTTGTGGCTGGGAAAATCTCTGACCTTGCCGGGAATGCAACCCCGGACCCCATGCTTGGGAAGCAAGAATGCTACCACGAGTTAAAATTAAATTCTTGTCTTTACTGTCTATTTTTAATATTGCAACAAAATTTAATGTTAGTTATAATTGCCCTTCTTTGTATAGAAATATTCTTTAATTTGGTGATTACTTCTTCTTTAATTTGATTAAAAAATTTAATTGTTCAACAATATTATCGTTTTTATTGATTACATAACTTACTGTTCTACATTCAAAAACAGAAGCTTGTCTATTAATGCGTTGAAGTAGTTCAACAAAAGATGTTGTCATCTAGAAAAATGTAACTTCACAATTTTTTCTGATAAATTTTTAATTTCTTGATATTTATTTACCATAGTCTTTTCAAAATAATTCTCATTATCGATATTACAAACATTGCCCATAGATCTATTGCTAAGATCGATTAATTCTCGTTTATTAATACTAGAATAAATTTTAATATTTTTGTTTTAAGGATTTTATGATGTTCTTTTAAAGATTTCTTATTCAGTTAGTTACCATTATTATTAATTTTGACCCAGAATTTTTTGATTATATCGATTAATTGTTGTTTATTAGGTTTTGGATAAGTCTTTAAATTTTTCATTTTACAGATTTTATGAAGTCTCATTAAAAATATTTTAGCAATGTCATTAACATTATCATTAAAATTGTCAACAAGATTTAGAATATTATCTGTAAATATTTCTTTACTGAGTACAGAATAACTTCCAAATTTTTTGTTTTACAAATTGATCATAGTTCTTTTATATCCTTTTATCTTAATTCTCTCTTCTTCGTTTTGTTTCATATTAAAGTAACAAATTATTCCTCTAAATCTTGTCTAGTTACTTTAGAATAACCTTTGCCTATATAATAATTTTCTAAGTCTTTATAACCCAACAATCGACGATTTTCCTTACAATAGTTTTTAGGTGTCGAAATAGCTCAGTTTTTGACTACATTGTGTTTTTGCTTTTTATTTACACAAAAATATTCACTTTAAATTTCTAAAAACTTTTAGAGTTGAAATGTACCTTTGAAAATTTCAAACTATGATATGGATAGTCAAGGTTTGGCAGATCTTATTTATAAAGAGTAAAATTTATTACATTTTTATTTTTTAAATAAATGAAACTTTCGTTTACTGACATAGATAAGTATGATCCTGGATAGCTTTTTATAAGGAAAAAAATATTAGATTTTTTGGCAAGTGCAAATATCGTTTGTTGGTTGAGATAAACATATTCTCAGTGAACTTATTCGCAAAGAAAAAAATTATTATGTTTTATATTTTTTAAATAAATGGAAATTTCGTTCATGTATAGATAAAGTTTTAACTCTGGGAAAAACAAAACTAAATTCTTGGTTTTCTACTGAGAAACTTTTTTTAAATGGGTAAACAAGAAAATCAAAACCATGGTCTTTAAATCTGAGAATTTTTGAAAAATATCTAGGTCGTGAATTTTATTATTGTCTCTTGGGCGACTTGTATGATGGTGCAGATCTCGGCCTGCTGTGGATTGCAGAATATTAAAAGCAAAGTTGTTGCATTTGAAGCGACAAAAGACGGAAGGGTTGCAGGTGCGATTCGAACCATGATCACTAGTGTTGGAGGAATTGACATCATTATACCACTGGCTTTGGTGTCAAGCTCAGCTTCGCCACTTTTTGCATCACTGTTGCAGGACGGTTGCTTCAGGGATCCGGTTATATGGCTACTTGCGTGTATAGCGATTTTACGACTATGACGAGTGGGGCCTGAAGGTGGCATCAATGTAATGCCAAAACTGGTAGCACATAAAAGTTCATAAAATAAAACAAACTTCTACAGATCGTATGGCTGTTGGTAAATTATTGCATCGAGAAGTTCATGCGAGCCGTCATCCCACGATCCATAATTGATCAACGAGGAAGTGTTCTTTTGTCTGTTAGCTCTGACAACTCTCCGCAAACGCTGCTGATCTCGGTTGCTATGTGAACGCCGCCGGCCACTGCGTTGCCCTTGGTGAGACCTAATACCTGAAATTCGATGTTCTTGGCACACTCTTAACACCATGGGTCTCGGAATACTGAATTCCCTAACGATTTCCGAAACGGAAACGTCTAGCTGCAACTACCATTCCGCGTTCAGATAACATAAATTCCCGTACTGGAGTCATAACCACGTCGGTAACCGTTTCACATAAATCATCTGAGTACAAGTGACAGCTCAGGCAATCCATTGTCGTTTTGCTCCTTGAGTATGTGACACATCCCCAAACTGCATATGTGCAAATCGCTATCTCAAGAATTTTGCCACCTCAGTTTTTATGATCTTATTTTCTCTTCTCACAAATCGCTAGGTATGGATGGACTTACCAAGGAATTTTATGTGCGCTTTTGGTCCCTGTTGGGCGCCACATTTACGTCCAGGTTCAACGAGGCGATAAGGGGAGGGAAAATTGTGTTGATACCTAAACATTTTGGTCGTAATACTGTTGATCACCTTAGTTTTCTCACACCACTGAATTTGAATTATAAGACAGTGGCGAGGGGTTTTAGTCGTATGATGTTTGCCTCGCTGGGGCTACCGTCGGCGAGTATCAGGGCTGTCTTTCTAGTCGCCCTATTTACCCCTGTGGCTGAATACCGTGATGTGATTTCGGTTGCTTTTGTTGTTCCTGTCCAGTATGCCTTTGTCTTTTTGGATTACACCTGTTTGTTTTGCACGACGCTGTGCGGACCAGCTGTGCACATTGTTTACGCCTGATGGACTAATAGCATTAAGAATGAGAAGTTTCTTAGCAGAATCGAAAAGGAAAGGAATATATGGAAAACACTGACAAGAAGAAGAGTCATGATGGTAAGATATGTTTAAAACATCAGGAAAGAGCCGTACGGTAGCGTTCTCGCTTCCCGCGCCCGGGTTCCCGGGTTCGATTCCCGGCGGAGTCAGGGATTTTCTCTGCCTCGCGATGACTGGGTCTTGTGTGATATCCTTAGGTTAGTTAGGTTTAAATAGTTCTAAGTTCGAGGGGAATGATGACCATAGATGTTAAGTCACATAGTGCTCAGAGCCATTTTTGAACCATCTGGAAAGAGCTTATATGGTACTGGGGGGGGGGGGGGGGGGGGGTGCTCTAGAGAGTAAAATATATAGAGAAAGACAGAGGCTCAGATTTCCACAACAGGAGTCGCAATAGGCTGGAAATCACGATCCCCATCGTCGAGGACAGGCGACAGGAGGGCATTGCTGTACAACCGATTGCACTTGTGGTAGAGGCTGCAAAGGACACGACTCCGACATGCACTCTCTCCGGAACAGATCCCAAGGACCCATCCCTGCAGCAGTAGAAACACCAGCGACTGGCTCCTCGATCTACCCCTCGCCAGGGCTGTGTTGTGACGGGCTAACTGTAGGAATAAAAGACAAATACAGCTCAGGGAAGGAACTACTAAACCATCACCATCCTGAGGGCGGCGCCACTTATTATGAATCGCGTGCTCCGCTGTCCAAGCAGTAGCAGAAACGGGGCCACGGTTAACTTGCATTGGCGAATAATCACCTGCAGTGATTGTGGAAGACTGTCGGATCACTCGAAACAAGACAACATGCGAACCTAAGTTCATTATCAGGGAGAACAAGGACAGCAGCTGTTGACTTATGGTACTGATCCAAGAAAGACCATACAGCAAAAACTCTCTGCAGGCAGTTGGTTTGAAGATGGTGCACCTGTCTAATGTACGTAGTATAAATATGACATCCACAAACCTGCGAACGAGATGAAATGTTATTTTTTATTTACATTTCCACTGAACGTATGCCACTATAACATTGGAGCCTGTATTGACTCGAACAGCATTCATGGCAAATGCGTCCCACGTCATCACATTGCTCCAAAACTTCCTTAAGATAAATATACTCTACATCTGTAGGAAGACTGAATATTTGAACATTGGTACATCCAATGTCCGCATTGGGAATTAGCACCATACTGGTTTTAACCATCTCTGCACCAGAAGGGAACCTGATTACCATGATTATATAGGAACTTGTCTACTTGAAGAGGATAGACGGGCTTCACAAAGAACGCAAAGATCTCGCTGTCAAATTAGGCGGTATTCATTTGGTTCGAAGTAACACGAAAAGTATCAACTAACCAGTCATGGTTTTCCAGGGATCCAGAATGGCATATGCGTCGACTTATCGAATGAAAAACTCACAGTAAGTTTACATGAAACAGCCTCGGACGCCATTAGAAACAACAGGAGAGGACTAGGACGCTGTCAGACACACACCTAGCGAAGGATGAGACGATGCAACGACGATGTCACGCACACAAAGGCACAAAGACCACTGAAGCTATAAACTCCTGTACGCTTGCGACGCTGCTGTGAAAAGGATGAGTAAACAACTTGAAACGGCCCCTTAGAAAAATTTATGAATTACTGTGCTGATAAACCACTTACATTTCTCTCTTTACTTATTCTGATCAATACTAAACTGACAAACAATATTTTTAGCGCAACGCAATCTGACTTTCAATAATCTCTACAAAAGAATGTGCCTGACTAAAAAAAAAAAAAAAATCTTCGTTACTCGAACTACTGCAATACAGCGAGCGCCAATACTGCCAGCTAAGTAAAAGATTCTAACTACTGAAGGCACTAACTACTGATAGGCATAGTTGGCAAATGAAAGATTTCAATAGAAATAAACAATGTATTTACCTTAATAGTGTTCAAAAGTCATGACTGTTCATTATACGGATTTCTCTTTAGTGAGAGCTGAAAAATCTTTAACTGGAGTTTTGTAAAAAGCCTAAATGAACTGAAACACCAAATCGATGTATTTCATTGTAAATAGTACAGTTCAGGGTATACAAAGTCTTATTCTAGTTGTTATTGCTGGTTTATTTCGCAATTTCGAAAGGACTTAAGATTACTGAATTCTAGAGGTTGAAGTCAGAGTGATTAGCTAACACTGACGGATTTGTGTTAACCATTTGGCTTAGCGTAGTCGTTCTGCATAACGTGGAAGAATTATATTATGACCTTAATAATGCTACTTATTATCCGGTCATGTGAATAAATATTTATGCAATCAAGACGGATTGTAAGTAACATTGTATAACCAGTGATTGCGGTATCCCATCAGACATTATGTCTGTTTTTGCAAAGTATGACAGTAATTTCGAAAATAAATGTGGGGACACGGGAGACACTACGCTCTGTGAACTTCTACTCTGTTCTTTTATTTGTCTAAAACAGAGTTATCACGAGTAACCCAACTGCTACTGAGAAAAGCAATAAAACTGGTCATTGTATGTAACCTGTACTCTTACAAGTACGCTTCCTGAAACCGCATCATAAGTGCTTCTCGGTTCCGAGAAGACGATTTGCAGTGCCTCTCAACTTGTTTGTGAACCTGTGAAACCAGGTACGCACTTGAGATGACAACGATTCCTTTCTTCATCGTCGAATACGTAAGAACTGTGTCACAAAAATGCAATTATGCCATGCAAAAAAATTGCTTGTCTGTCTACTTCATTACAGCTATCCCATTTTTCCATCAGATCACAGTTTATCACTCAGACTGTTCGTCCTAAGAGTAACTATTTTTCTGGAGCACACCACATATTTCTTCTCACTCTGTTAGCTAGTTGTTCTGCGTCTGACGTTGGGGATGGGCAAGTTATTTCTTCCAATACGTAGAACAACCTGTGCAACAGTTGGAACTCACTATCTTACTGAGTTACTGGTTGGTTAGCATTCTCGCACATAACCTACCAAGAGGTTAAAGTACCCGTTCATTTAATTACCATATTCTCGCGCGAAGGCGAACAGGAAATCGAAAGCTGACCTATGTGTAAAAACTAAAGACTATTTTTAACGACACAGTTTGAATATAAAAGAGGAACTACGTCATGTTTCTAGATGAGACAGTGTAGCATCATAACATATCGACAGCAAAATAGTCATTCATAAAAAAATATCCGTATCTCTCCAATTTTAGTACATTTACTGCTGAAGCAAGTACTCATCTAAAACATATAATCAAAGTTACTTCCTTTTGATTTAAACTATCAGGATCAATAACAGAGTATGTGAGAAAACACAAAAAGTGCCACTGAGTGATCGGAAGGATGGAAGGTCGGAATGACCTGGGAACAAGTTACAGCAGGCTCAAACACAAGAAGGATTCTTAACACAGGCACCGCTATAAATGTGACGCTGGGCAGCAGGGCCACTGCGACAGATGGTAGGGAACATCAATAACAGTCGGCCAATGTAAATGAATCCAAAAGCACAACGCAAAGGACACGTGTAGCTGATGTTAGGTTAAACGATTAGGTTGTGAATGGTCGCGAAATGGAAGGTAAAAATGTACACGTTGTTGAAAAGTCATAACGTGACAACGATTCTGCGAAAAATGTTTCTGTCATTCACAAGCCTGCGTTAAAGGAAAATGAACTTTTGCAATTGACAGAAATCCACGAAGATTACAATATGTATGAGGCGCATCCTGATTATGTCAGGGAAGATGATGTCAAACTAAGACTTACGAAAATAGTCTGACTGCTAATGAAGATAATCAAGAGGGACTCGTTACTATCGAATGAAATCAGAGGTGCATGAACTATGAGACTAGTAATGACCTGTAATACAAATAAATTAAGAAGAGCTTTCACATTGGAACTCGACAGTGATACTGAAGATACTGACTTAATTGAAAACGAAGATATCATTCTATCAAGTAATTCCGAAATATAAGAAACTGATCTTACTGAAAACCTGTGTTTAATAGAAATAATAATGCCGGAATATGATAACATTCCGTGTGAAAAGCTGCTGAAACGATATATCAAACTTGAAAAAGTTGTTCAAGAAGAAAGAAAAACACTAGAAGAACAAGCATGAAAAGCAGGAATAATACCAATACAACAACCTGGCACAGAATTTAAAGAAATGAACGCCACTTCATGAGCAGATGCAACGTAGATAAAAAAATTGCTGTGGAAAGATCAAGAGTATTGGGAGGTGAAAGCAACCAAACAAACCATAATCCGATACAGGTTCTGGCTACAAAATTACAGCATTACTTGGCACGGGCTCTTAGATTAGTGCTTTATCTCAATCTCGTTACGAACACATAAAACACAAACCAGGTACAGTCGTAATGTCTGAGCAAGGAAACAGAAATGGAAGTGTGGCAGGAGAAACAGTAAACCAATAAAAGACAGAAGTTGTTATAGAATTTATAGTAAAAGGTTGTATTTCTACACATGATTCCCTGGAGATCTCAGAACTTAGCACCGAAGTAATTATGGGCCCCTACCAAGAACTGTAGCAAATTTTACATACATACTAGTAATTTTAGACGTATTTTTCGTAATTTATTAAATGTAATCTTCTCAGAAAAGCTGTAGCTGAAGAAGTATTCAACAAAATACTAGAGTACTTTAATGAAATGGAAATACTAAAGAGAGCACTGTCTGACAATAGTCCACAGATTATTGCTAAATTATAGTTAGAAGGTATGGAAGAATAGAGAGAACAAGTAACACATTTCAGCTTACCAGCCATCTAGTAATCCTGTGGCACACTACCTGTGGGAGTTAGGAAGACTATGTAGGACATATTGTCATCGAAATCACAGAACTTGGCACACATTCATTCCAAAATTTGAAGTAATCATGAATTGATTACAGCATGAAACCAATGTTTTCACCCCTGAAGAAATTATGCTAGATTAAAAAAGTAAGAGTTTAATATATGAAATATCAGAATACCCATCCACCAAAGATGTAGACTTGAATAGTCAAAAGGACTTGGTAGGAGAGCTAAGTAGAAGAAAAGTAGAAGTAAGAGTCAAAAGGAATGGCGAAAAATTAAAATTCACAAAAATTAATATTGGTGAACTAGTCCTTATGAAAGCTCACGAAAAATCCAGTGAGGTACACCATGAGATATCCAAATTTAAATAATTTGCTACTGTCTCTAGAAATTCAAGGAATATGACACCTAAATGTATATATCCTGGTATATCATAAATCCAGAAAACAATTAGGAATCAGGAATAAAATTGATCTAAAGAAATATGTAGCTGGAAAAGTGCAAAAATTACAGCAACTCTTAATCATGGCAAATCTGTATGTTACATGTAATATTGTTATACCTACACTAATACCTGTCAGGTTTCGGATTCTGAAGATGTGTTTATATAATATCGATGGTGAAATAAATGAAGCAAATGTGTCACTTGGAGGACTATTCAATTAAATAATGCAACCTAAGGGGCATAGTAAACATATAATTTCGACACCAAAGGGCTGCCCAAATATGTTAAGGTAAAAAGGTAGCCAAGAAAGAAAGTTACACAGAGTGTAATTAAGTAAAGCAGATAATGGACTGTTAATAAACCTATTGAGAAGCAGCCAAAAAGTGAAATTTATGCAATATGCGGAGGAACCAAAAGAACAGCCATAGTACCCATATGGGTCAGCAACTTTTTAATACTATGATAAATTTAGTATAATTTGTGTAAAAGTTTTCTAGGTAAAGTGTGATTTTATGATATATTTTATAATGGAGTTTCGGTGTATAATATATACACAGTTTGAATAAGAGTTAGAAAAGGTCATGGTAACAATGCTTGAAAGTAAATGAACTGATGAACAAAAGTTTTCATGTATATTTTAGTCATGCTTACCTGTTAGGTCACTTAATTGAAACAGAACCATATATAATGCTATTATTCAATCAGTCTTCTAATTTATAATTTTTTCTTTAAAGTGTGTCATAATATAGTTTTGATATGCAAAGGCTATATGGTAAGTGTGATACATGTGATATTAGTGCTTTGCTAATGTATGTACATAACTTATGTAAATAAAAATGTGAAATGCATAATATACTATATAATATTTTGTCACAGATCATGAAATGAAAAATGTTTATATATGTAATTTTATATGTTTGTTCAAGTTATTAATAAAAGAGGCAACACTCAAGCAAACCTTGCCTCAAAATTGTTGCACAGAGCCTCAGATGATGACTGTTGAATTTGATGTTCTTAACAAAGTGACTTAATAAATTTAAATGTGTGTTATGCTGTCAGAATATTTAAGTATTTAATTTATTGGTTACACAAATTGCAAACTTAAAAGACCCCTTGTCAAATTTTTTAGTACATGGTGATGATTAAAAATTTGTCACCTTTCTAGATCAAAGCTATATGAGTATGTGGGTATAGTAGCTAAAAGATTGCTTTGGCCGTCTCAGAATCATATCCTCAAAAGTTATATTTATTTGTGAAGTTATGTTAGGGAACAGCAGGAAAGTAGGCCAGATTTACTTCTTCTACTTTTCTAAAAATGAACCATTTCTTTGCCTCGATAGGGTGGTGACCATCAATCGAATAGATGTACAATTTAATTAACTTGGTACAGTAAGGTCCTACATTATTACACGATTTTTACCGCATTTCATTCCAACAGCTAGAAAACTCTAAGGGATAAAGTTAATAGTTGATGTCCATATCCAATTTATGAAAAGACCTAAGAGTGGAAATCGCTGTGTGTGTCAGATCTGCATAACGAATTTATTTTACAATGGAGTCTAGCAGCATCGGCCAAGGGATTTAAATGGGGGAGAAGAAACCGTACCAGTCCCTTACATGTGTAAGGAAAAAGCAGACTTTCAGAAAAATAGCTGTCTACTTCAACTAATAGAGTAATGGCGCAATGTCCATTGTTGCCAAATTTATTCAAGATGGCAGGACTCCCTACGTCACGCATCTTGTGATGACTTGCAAAGTATGCATATAGATGTAGATATAAATTTAGTGCACCCATTAGAATGACAGTCAATCCATTTATAGACACACAAAACTTAAAGAAGAATGTTCTATTATTCATCTAGAAAACAAAAGGTGAAGTTTCTGTATCTGATTGTCTCTCAGTAAAAATATTGTATTAGCCTTTAATTTTCACATTGCAGTCACTTTGCAAGACATATGTGACAGGTAGTTATACGTTCCCCAAAGTTGGAAGAAGTGTTATAGAGCTCACCTCTCAACTCTCCTTTAATCAGAGTATCGCTTACACACCATTTTCTCACTAATCTTTCAGACCTCGTGATACATCATTTGAACCCATCTGATTTCCACCGGTAAGAGGTGTCCACCGTCAAGTCACAGATCCTTGCTAATTGTCTCGAAAACTCATCATATGCCAACAGCGCTGCTCAATAAGTTAGAACGCTGTCTAGTCCTCCACCTCTCACTGACTAGGTAGAGAGTTATCAAGATGATAGGGGAAAGTCACAGTCATGCGAGTATATGTGGACTGCACAAAGAAATTCAGAAATATAACAGCTACAATTTATCCCACTATATGCATCCTAGTCTCCTTTATCGTTTTTCTATGATTGCTACGCTAGAAAAACGACAGTGTAATGGTATCAGAGACTTCGATGATGTCATTGTGTGTCGTGAGAAATATATCACCTTTTTTCAAACGAAACATGCGTCCATAATACGACTCTAACCATAGCACAGAGCTTCCAACACACTATCCATTGAGCTATTTACATTGATGCAACAGACTCACACCTCCACACATAATTCAGAGCTACTGCAAACTACAACATAGCTCATTTTTTTTACTGCCAGATGCTGTTCAGTAGTTGACTAACCATTATACTGTACTCTTCTTAGAGCAGAATGTGTCCACATAGGTAGTGTACATAAGTGTAGGGCTAGTTATTTATTTAGAAGCAAGCCCAGTACATACTCGATTATTCAGGTATTGTACATCGAGTGCCAGTTAACCAGGTGCAAACTAGACATAGTCAATGTCAATGTTTCCTCCAGCAACAGATATCATCTTAGTATCTCTCACACCTCGATCCATATATGTGATCTACAAGCAAAGCTGCAACCATTGTGTTGCATGTTATGTGGGCTTGGCAACCAATATAAGCTGTCTGTTCGCTTGAATAGCCGTCGACAAACTGTGGCCAAGAAACAGCTGGACCCCCCCCCCCCCCCCATCGCTGAGCATTATGCCTAACACAACACTCTTCATTTCATTGACTGATCCACAGCCTGAACCATCTGAATACTTCCAACACCATCTTATCTGAATTGCGTAGGTGGGAACTCTCCCCTCTATTCTACCAACACACCCACATGTATTTATCTCTCTCCTTTTCCTCTAACCCTCCTTTGCCCTCTGTCTATCCTCTCGAATGCACCTATCTGCCCTGCCCTCTCTCCACCTCATCCCTGTATGCTCCCACAAGCAAAACTTTACAATCCCCCACACCTACCCTGCTGTCCCTCCACTTCCCCACCCCAGCCTCTTCCTTTCCCCCACCACCAGATTGCGTCTCCTATCAACTGCTGCTTGAAGTGTGGCCTCAGCAGCCAGAGATTGCAGTAATGTGTGTGTGAGCTGCACTTGTGTTTGTATGACAGTCTTGTTGGCTGAAAGATCATTTTCTGACAGTCTTTTTGTTCTGCCTATCCGCCATATGGTGAGTAGTAACTATCCTTTTCATTATATTGTTACATTCCAGCCTGAATTTTTCATAGTTGAAAATCATAATCAAAAAAGACCGACCTACAATTCTGGGATACTTTAACTTCCCTCTCCTATTGGCAAAAAATCCAGCAATTGGTGTAAAATAATTTTTTTTTCTGGCTGTCAAGCACGGGAGTTGGGGAGGCGTAGTTACGATTGATAAGCGCTGGAATGTACTTCTTTCCAATCTCATCAATAGCTATTGGTTGTAGAGAGGATATGTTCGCTAGTAAAGTAGCACTAGAGAATTCACCAGCCAATCTAGCCAATAGTCATATGTGGAAAGGACGGGTATTAATATTACTAAGACAGAAAACTATCACTGAAGCACAGGCGAGTAGCCTACCGCTGATCTACAAGAGAGTTACCCACTGTCCCATTGCGGCTTCAAACCCTTGCTCCTATATATAGGACTCCTGTAGCAACAGCGTTGGCGAATGCTTATGCCTATTCATGAATCGCAAGTCATATCCTAGCCTACAGACACATGGGAAATGCATCGTACGATATTTTATGTGAGTGCAATGCCCTGTATTTTACTTGAACACAGCACATCAAGACGAAAAGAATGACAGTGTAGTGCAGCGCCCTCGATTGAGTGTATTGTGCACCTCAAGAAGTGACAGTTCAGAGCCTTTCTTTGTATCTGCCAGTCTTTAGAGGTTAAGTAGTGGCCTCTGGTCAGCCGCAGCCTCATTACCAAGCCCGCCGCTGGCCGTGGCAACCATGAGACAAGTGGGTGCGGGTTGCTCTATCGCAATTCCACCACTGACATAGAGTCCCCAGTTGAAAAAATCCACTTTACCCAATCTAAAACGTCACACGAAATGCACATTCCTCCCTTATATACCAGTTATTTTCGAAGAGAGAAGAAATTGGATCATACACCCATTTTCACGTCACTAAAGTCCCGTTACTTGTTTCGAAAATCCTGTACAATAGAATGGTGCAGGCTCTCATCAGATAAAAAACAATCCGCTCTTATCAGCTTTATAATTTTTATGTTCTGTAACACAGGACTAGAATATTACACTCATTTTTGGCTCATGACAGAGAGCTAAAAGCATGCTGTACCTCTGTCACAAGATGTCTCCTCTCTTTGGAAACCTCTTAAGGTCACCAAGAAGTCGTCACCTACGAAGTATCTTAAAGTAGTCAAATAGCAGCACAGAGGAGTTGTAAATGCGAGGTTAATACTACTAATCACTTTATAAATTCGAAAATAAAGCTGATTTTATTACGGTGAGCATCTCTATCTGTGTAGGTGGAAGCTTCAAATTTCGTTGAAAGATCTTGTTGCAAGATAGAAGCGCCTGATTACCGCTACAACTCGTGAATAATATCCTCGGTACTCACACCCTGGCTTCCAACCACCTGGCAGCACTTCATTACTGTCAAATTGATTGACTTATTACTTAAATTAATCATGAGAGTCCATTTGCGTGGTCAGTAAACCTTTTTTTTCTTGCAGTCGGACTACACTCGTCAGGTAACCATTACAGATGCTGCTATGATGTCTCTGGGGGCTTCTCACAGGGCTCCACCCTTGTGCCCCACTATACATTCTCAATTTCCACTATAGACTTTAGGCCATTGCCAGCCGTTATCCCGAAATTAACATACATAGACCAGTCTGCGACCATATGATACGCTCTTGTGAATCCCTGAGCCCACATCTGTTCGTGTTACATGACGGATCCGCTATGCGAATGAACCATGTGGATGCCGCTAGGCTCATGTAGGGTGGCATACTACAGTCAATATGTGATGGGAAAATAAATCTCTCTAAGAGGCGACGTATTTCTCTCGGCAACGTAGTAGTGGATTAGGGTGGTTAACGGAGTATATAATATTGTTTTACTCGATCAGCTTGTGAGATTGTTACGGAAGAGTAATCGATAATACTGGTGTGATGTAGCCTCCATCATGCACTGTACGGCCGCTTAAAGTGTATTTGTTTTAGGTGTGGGATGTTTGTAGGTGACGGAGTTGTCTGTAAGCATGCTGAAAGACCTGTGCTAGAGTTCGTGGTTGTATCGAACAGCCAGCCTTTGTGGCCGAGCGGTTCTAGGCGCTTCAGTCTAGAACCGCGCCACCGCTATGGTCGCAGGTTCGAATCCTGCCTGGGGCATGGATGTGTGTGATGTCCTTAGGGTAGTTAGGTTTAAGTTGTTCTGAGACCTCAGATGTTAAGTCCCATAGTGCTCAGAGTCATTTGAACCATTTTTGTCTTAAACATAACTAAATCCATTTCTCCCTAAAAGGACCAGAAATCCTATACACTTTCAGCGAAAGCGTTAACTGCCATGAAATGCCTACAAGTAAGCATCTGGAGCGAGATGAAGTAGAATGCACATGTTAGGTCAGATTAATTTGCTGGAATCTTAAGGGAAGCAATCCAAACACTAATAATTGAAATGTCGATGAGGTATGCAAGAGGAAATATCTGGTTCAAATTCATCTGCCTGGATTTTTAAGGAGGTGTTATCCACACACTAAGAAATGACTGTGTAGGTCCCCCCCATGAACCATGCACCTTGCCGTTGGTGGGGAGGCTTGCGTGCCTCAACGACACAGATAGCCGTACCGTAGGTGCAACCACAACCGAGGGGTATCTGTTGAGAGGCCAGACAAACGTGTGGTTCCTGGAGAGGGGCAGCAGCCTTTTCAGTAGTTGCAGGGGCAACAGTCTGGATGATTGACCGATCGGGCCTTGTAACACTAACCAAAATGCCCTTGCTGTTATGGTACTGTAAACGGCTGAAAACAAGGGGAAACAACAGCCATAATTTTTCCCGAGGGCATGCAGCTTAACTGTATGTTTAAATGACGATGGCGTCCTCTTGGGTAAAATATTCCGGAGGTAGAAAAGTCCCCCATTAGAATCTCCAGGCTGGGACTACTCAAGAGGACGTCGTTATCAGGGGAAAGAAAACAAGCGTTCTACGGATTGGAGCGTGTAATGTCAGATCCCTTACTCGAGCAGCTAGGTTAGAAAATTTAAAAAGTGAAATGGATAGGTTAAAGTTAGATATAGCGGGAATTAGTGAAGTTCGGTGGCAAGAGGAACAAGACTTTTGGTCAGGTGAATACAGGGCTATAAATTCAAAATCAAATAGGGGTAATGCAGGAATAGGTTTAATAATGAATAAAAAAATAGGAGTGCAGGTAAGCTATTGCAAATAGCATTGTTAACGCATTATTATGGCCAAGATAGACACGAAGTCCACGCCTACTACAGTAGTACAAGTTTATATGCCAACTAGCTGTGCAGATGACGAAGAAATTGATGAAATGTATGATGAGATAAAACAAATTATTGAGGTAGTGCAGAGAGATGAAAATATTATAGTCATGGGTGACTGGAATTCGAGAGTAGGAGAAGGGAGAGAAGGAAACATAGTAGGTGAATATGAATTGGGGCTAAGAAATGAAAGAGGAAGCCGCCTGGTAGAATTTTTCGCAGAGCATAACTTAATCATAGCTAACACTTGTTTCAAGAATCATGAAAGAAGGTTGTATTAATGGAAGAACCCTGGAGATACTAGAAGGTATCAGATAGATTATATAATGGTAAGACAGATACTTAGGAACCAGGTTTTAAATTGTAAGACATTTCGAGGGGCAGATGTGGACTCTGACCACATCCTATTGGTTATAAACTGTAGATTAAAACTGAAGAAACTGCAAAAAGGTGTGAATTTAAGGAGATGGGACCTGGATAAACTGAAAGAACCAGAGGTTGAATAGAGTTTCAGGGAGAACGTAAGTGAACAATTGACAGGAATGGGGGAACGAAATACAGTAGAAGAAGAATGGGTAGCTTTGAGGGATGAAATAGTGAAGGTAGCAGAGGATAAAATAGGTAAAAAGACGAGGGTTAGTAGAAGCCCTTGGGTAAGAGAAGAAATATTGAATTTAATTGATGGAAGGAGTAAATATAAAAATGCAGTAAATGAAGCAGGTAAAAAGAAATACAAACGTCTCAAAAATGAGATCGACAGGAAGTGCAAAATGGTAAGCAGGGATGGCTAGAGGACAAATGTAAGGTTGTAGAGGGTAATTTCACTAGGGGTAAGATAGATAGTGCCTGTTGTCGTTGTTGTTGTTGTTGTCTTCAGTCCTGAGACTGGTTTGATGCAGCTCTCCATGCTACTCTATCCTGTCCAAGCTTCTTCATCTCGCAATCTCACTGCAACCTACATCCTTCTGAATCTGCTTAGTGTATTCACCTCTTCGTCTCCCTCTACGATTTTTAGCCTCCACGTTACCCTCCAATGCTAAATTTGTGATCCCTTGATGCCTCAGAACATGTCCTACCAACTAGTCCCTTCTTCTTGTCAAGTTGTGCCACAAACTCTTCTTCCCCCCAATTCTATTCAATACCTACTCGTTAGTTATGTGATCTATTCATCTAATCACATTAAACAGACGTTCGGAGAAAGGAGAACAACTTGCATGAGTATCAAGAGCTTTGATGGAAACCCAGTTGTAAGCAAAGAAGGAATAGTAGAAAGGCGGAAGGAGTATATAGAGGGTCTATACAAGGGCGTTGTGTTTGAAGATAATATTATGGAAATGGAAGAGGATGTAGATGAAGATGAAATGGGAGATACGACACTGCGTGAAGAGTTTGACAGAGCACTGAAAGACCTGAGTCGAAACAAGGCCCCCGGAGTAGACAACATTCCATTGGAACTACTGACAGCCTTGGGAGAGCCAGTCCTGACAAAACTCTACCATCTGGTAAGGAAGATGTATGAGACAGGCGAAATACCCTCGGACCTCAAGAAGAATATAATAATTCCAATCCCAAAGAAAGCAGGTGTTGACAGATGTGAAAATCACCGAACTATCAGTTTAATAAGTCACAGCTGCAAAATACTAACGCGAATTCTTTACAGACGAATGGAAATACTGATAGAAGCCGACCTTGGGGAAGATCAGTTTGGAATCCGTAGAAATGTTGGAACACGTGTGGCGATACTGACCCTACGACTTATCTTAGGAGAAAGATTAAGGAAAGGCAAACCTATGTTTCTAGCTTTTGTAGATTTAGAGAAAGCTTTTGACAATGTTGATTGGAATACTCTCTTTCAAATTCTGAAAGTGGAAGGGGTAAAATACAGGGAGCGAAAGGCTATTTACAATTTTTACAGAAAGCAGTTTGCAGTTTTAAGAGTCGAGGGGTATGAAAGGGAAGCAGTGGTTGGGAAAGGAGTGAGACAGGTTTGTTCCCTATCCCCGATGTTATTCAATCTGTATATTGAGCAAGCAGTAAAGGAAACAAAAGAAAAGTTCGAAGTAGGTATTCACATCCATGGAGAAGAAATCAAAACTTTGAAGTTCGCCGATGACATTGTAATTCTGTTAGAGACAGCAAAGGACTTGGAAGAGCAGTTTAACGGAATGGACAGAGTCTTGAAAGGAGGGTATAAGATGAACATCAACAAAAGCAAAACGAGGATATTGGAATGTAGTCGAATTAAGTCGGGTGATGCTGAGAGCATTATATTAGGAAATGAGACATTTAAAGCAGTAAAGGAGTTTTGCTATTTGGGGAGCAAAATAACTGATGATGGTGGAAGTAGAGAAGATATAAAATGTAAACTGGCAATAGCAAGGAAAGCGTTTCTGAAGAAGAGACATTTGTTAACATCGAGTATAGATTTAAATGTCAGGAAGTCATTTCTGAAAGTATTTGTATGGAGTGTAGCCATGTATGGAAGTGAAACGTGGACGATAAATAGTTTGGACAAGAAGATAATAGAATCTTTCGAAATGTGGTGCTACAGAAGAATGCTGAAGATTAGATGGGTAGATCACACATCTAATGAAGAGGTATTGAATAGAATTGGGGAGAAGAGGAGCTTGTGGCACGACTTGACTAGACGAAGGGATCGGTTGGTAGGACATGTCCTGTGGCATCAAGTGATCACCAATTTAGTATTGGAGGGCAGTGTGGAGGGTAAAAATCGAAGAGGGAGATCAAGAGATGAATACGCTAAGCAGATTCAGAAGGATGTAGGTTGCAGTAGGTACTTGGGGATGAAGAAGTTTGCACAGGAGAGAGTAGCATGGAGAGCTGCATCAAACCAGTCTCAGGAGCGAAGACCACAACAACAAGTTGGCGAGTGACCGAAAATCAGGTAGGTATATCTTTTTCATTTCGGATCAAGGTGTGGGAGGTATTAAAATGATTGCTGTTGCTGGAGGGATCGTTGACATTGACTTGGTCTACCTTGTACTTTGTTAATTGGCTATCGACTCACAATAGCTGAGTAAGTGAGTAAGTAGACCCCAACACGAATCCGCCAGGCGGATTTATGTCGAGGTCCGGTGTGCCGGCCAGCCTGTAGAAGGTTTTTGGGGCGGTTTTGCATCTGCCTTGGCGAATGCGGACTGGTTACCCTAATTCCACCTCTGTTACACTGTGTCCGCGATTGCTGTGCAAACACTGTCACCACGTACGTGTACACCATAATTAGTTTACCATGCAAACATTGGGATTACACTCATGTGGTGAAAGACGTTACAGGGGCGTGGCGTTAGGGGTGGGAGGTGGTGGTGGTGGTGGGGGGGGGATGGGGGAGACGGGCCCACTGAATCGCCGAACTGCACAATAACCCTGGTTTCGGTGTAGATCGGAGGTGACAGTGTGGGTGGACTGCTGTGGCCTGTTGTGGGTTTGTGAACCACTAGGGACTACAGTGGGACGAGGCCTCTCCGTCGTTTCTAGGTCCCCAGGTCAACATAATACAATACCATAAAATACAAGGGAGTACGTACCGAGTTTACATCCAAATAAATAACGAGCGCAAGCCATATCTAATATCCATGCGGATACATTCTGCTCTAGAAGGAATACAGTATCATTGTTAGTCCACGATCAAACAGCAGGTGGTGGTAGTACAAATGTAGCTATTCCGTGATTAAGTGTCAAATCTCGCCATACTCCTGCAGTAGTTCTGAATTATGTGTGGAGGTGTGAGCCTGTTCCACCAGTGTAAACAATTCAGTGATATCATCTAAGTCTCTGACACTATTAAAAAGGCGCATTTCTAGCGTGTCAAGTATAGGAATACGATAAAGGGGATTACAATGCATATAGGGGGATAAATGGTAGGTGTTATACTTCTGAATTTCATTGTGCAATCCACGCATACTCTGCATGGCTGTGACTTACCTGCTGTACGTTAGTGTGCTATTTTTCTCGTTGTGATAGCTCTCTACCTAGTCCGTGACAGGTGGAGGAATAGACAGCCTTCTAACTAATTGAACAATGCTGTTGGAATGTGATGGTATTTTGAGAGAATTGGCAAGGGTCTGTGACTTGCCCGTGGACATCTCTTACTGGTCGAAATCAGGTGGATTCAAATAATATTTTTCGAAGGCTGTAAGATTCGTTAGAATATGGCAGGTAAGCGATAATCTGACGACAGGGGTGTAGGGAGGTGAGCTCCATACCGCTTCTTCTAAGATGAGAAACTTAGGGGCTAATACGAAGGATTTTACAGAAAGACAATCACCAACAGAAGTTTCAACTTTTTAAGTAAAAGACAACATACTTTTTGTGAGCCTATACATGGATGGAATGGATGGAATGTACTCTAAATTTAGATCTACATGTATGTGCATACTTCGCAAACCATCATATATTGCGTGGCGGAGGGTACCCTCTACCACTACTAGTTATTTCCTTTCCTATTTCACTCACACATAGAGCGAGGAAAAAAAACACTATCTATAAGTATGCATATCAGTGCTAATTTCTAATATCTTATCTTCGTGAAATATAATAAAGGAGAAAATGTATGCTGAGTAGAATCCTTCTGAGGGCAGCTTCGAATGTCAGTTCCCTAAATTTTCTCAGTAATGTTGCTTGAAAGAACCTCGTCTTCCCTCCATAGATTCCCATTTGAGTTGACACTAATTTAGTGGGAGCCAATAGGAACGCTTCTACTATTCTGTATTCTCAGGGAAACCCATGTCTGCAGGCTCGTACAGGTATGGAATGGGGTGATCACCAGATACGTATTTCGGTATTTTTTCACTGTGTCAGCGTTTCTGGCATATTTCGAAAACACATCCCAGAATGATTGAGTCCACAGGTGGCAAGAGGATAAGCATATTGTTGAACACCTTGAACATTTAAGTGCGCACTCCTTCTGAGAGGGGTAGAACAAGTTTTGACAGTCTAAAATCATTAACACGTTCCTAACACTCTGAGCAATTGCTTCTCAGCTGGGAGCAGTTAGGCCCCAAAGTATGGATGGTGGTCTGCGACCTGGTGATGTCGGTGGCAGCTGTTCACGTGTGACAGTGGCGGCAGTGGGGACAGAGGCAGAGGCGACGTTGGTGGGGAGAAGACCAAGTCTCGGCAGTATACCGGTGTTCTAAGTGACTTACTTCAACCTGCAAGACAAGGCGGCTAACGAACAAAACGTAATTAGCGTTCGATACATTCAGCTATCTGATGACACTTACCACCAATTTTGGAAATGGATGAAGTTGCTGCCTAGACTATGGGAAACCCCCAGTGGTGGCACAAAAGCATCTGTAATGGATACCTGGTGACTCTAGTCCAACTGCCGGAAAAAAGTTGCTCACTTTGCAAGGGGACTCTCATGACCAGTTTCATTAATTATTCAATCACTTTGCTAGCAATGACATGCTGGCCAGGTAGGTGGAAGGGAGTGCGAGTATCATGGACATGATTCACGAGTTGGATCAGTAATCAAGTGCTTTTTCGTTGCAGTGAAATTTTTTAATGAAATTTCAATCTCCCACCTACACAGAGAGAGATGACCATCGCAACAAAATCAGCGGTATCACCGAATTTATAAAGTGATACATAGAATTAATATGATATTTACGTCTACTGTACGTTGATGCTTGGCTACCTTGTGAGACTTCGTAAGTGACGAGACAATCAGCTTCCTTAAGAGAGTTCGAAAGTAAGGAGGTATCCTGCGACAGAGTTACAGCATGCTCGTAGCATTCCATCATGGGCCAAAATTGAGATTAACATTGTTCTGCGCAGCAGGCCGTAACTGATATTAAGCTGATAAGAACAGATGTTTTCACCAGATGAAAGAATACTTAGAGGAAATATACCCTATGCCATACTGTTGTATAGGATTTTCACAACAAATAATAGTACTTTAACGTTGTAAAACGCATGTACGCCAAAATTTCTTCTGTATTCAAAAATAATTCGTATAAAAGGGGGGGATCTACATTTTGCGTGAGAAATTGGAGGTATACGAACAACAACATCTCCATTTAGGTTTGGGTAATGTGTTTTGTTTTTGTTTTTTTTTTTTTTTTTAAAAAAAAAAGCTGGGGAGTCTCTGTCAGGGACGGACTGTGCCTGCTTGTCTCGCAGTGTGCCGCGGCCAGGGGCGTGAGTGGTCACTAGACTTCGGCCGACTAGAGGCCACAGCCTATCCTCTTGTGGGATGCGGAGAAACGTTCAGACCTGTCGGCTCTTCAGGTACACAGTACACGTGGTGGATGGCATTGTACTAAACTGGAAGAGACCGGTCAACTTTTGCGTCTCGAGATGCTGTGTTCAAATACGATATTGAACACTACAATCACAAAAAATATCGTACAAAACATTTCCCATATTTCTGTTGGCTAGGATGCGACATGCAACTCATAAATAGGTATAAGTGTGTTTCATTTCCCAATGCTATTGTTGTAGTAATCCTATTTATAGTGGGGGGGGGGGGGGGGAGGAGAGTGGGTAGCTGTGCTAATATTATTACCCATACTTATGTCCCTCCCCGCAGCTGTTCACTTGTAGATCATTTCAGTGATAGTTTTCTGTCCTATTAATACTATTACCCATCCTTCCCATATAAGGCTATTGACTAGACTGGCTGGTGCAAATCTATAGTGCTACACTAGTAGCGAAAATATCCCTCTACATCCAGCAGTTATTGATGAGACTGTCTAGAGCTACTCTCTAGCACTTGATCAGTGGTAATTATCCATCTCCAACTCCCATCTTTCACAGGAAGAAGAAAAAATTTAATTTCCCCAATTTATGAATTTCCTGGCAATAGGAGGAGGGAAGTTAGACTGTGCCAGTATTCTAGGTCGGTCATCTTGGATCGTGATGTCATAGTTAGACTGCTTCAGTATTCCAAAAATGACGACAGTACACTACATACTTCTACACCAGCGATATGCAAATTGAATTTTTATAAATAATGAGTATATTATTATTTTTATTATTATGTTCAAAAATGCTGAAACACTGAAAATTTTCCAACAGGATAGCACACATAATTAAGAAAATAAACTATCCTATGTCCTCCCACACCAACAGCTTAGAACAGACTGAGCAATTTTTCCGGCCAATTTTCAAGTGGGGGAGGGGAAGAATGAAAAGCCCATGATGTCATCAAATGACATCATCAGTGAAACATAGCCTCATCTACGCCGCGCAGAGAGGTAGTGGGAGGGGGGGGGGGGGAATTGGCAACAAAGCGAACTGCATCGGCTTCACCCTTACTCCACAATTGCAAGTGTCCTCGTACCTAATTTACCCCAATACTAACCCAATTTTTTTGTATCCGTGTCATATTATGCTATTGACTAAAACATCGCCATCTTGCTATTGGCGATGGCTGTAGTGCTTGGTGGTATCAATGGCGTTCTAAGGTGTTCTGCAATTGGCCACGCTGACTGGCCAGGCTCCAGTCTACAGAGCTTGGTTCCAGTGCCGAAACGTCAGTCTGTTGTGTCTGGACAAATGGAGACGTTGTGAGCACTGCCACTTAAGTTACTGGAAGGATTGTTGATGTTGGAGGAGTTGCCATGTCGTGCGGTAGAATTTGTTGATCCGACGTTGGAGACACTCGTAATGTAGGTGACCTTCCCTGTCGCATCTGGAACACGTTTTAGGCTGTCTGTCGTAAATAACTGTGACCCAGAAGCTTCTTATTAGGAGGTACAAAGTTCCTATTGATGACTGGATACATCTTAAATTGGGCCTTCTATTCGGCCACATGTTCATCTGCTGTACTGTAGGTGCGGAGCGCCGCCACGGCGTCTACCACAGGGCGTTCGAAGACTAGTTCAAATATGCATACAGCCGACAGTCCCAGTCTGACGTGGTGAGACTCAACGTTGCTTACATTCCTGTGTGCATGGCAGAAGTGGAGTCGTAGCTTAGTGTATCTAAGAACCCTGTTGCATTTAGTGTCGTATATGTTTCACGTAGACCGTGCTACTTACGATCGAAAAGTGGATGATGATGATGTCTCTTCCTTGTGACCTCCCAACAGAAAAAAATTCATTTATAACATTCACATTCAGTGTAACCTACCAACAGTAAAAATAATTACAACATTCACATTTAGTGTAACCTCGCAACAGTATATCATTCCGTAATCTCGCAATAATAACGTGACTAACCTCTCAATAAAATTGTGACTCATATGTAACCTTTCAATAATTAACTGACTGTGAATCTAAACTGGTAAATTTGGACGTCAGCAGTGCTGCGTCATGGCACATTAAAAAGTGCTGGAGATCGAGTGCTTTTGGTCGAGTAAAGTGCCTAAAAGAGTCGATTTTCGGTAAGGATTCGCCACGATCTAGTCACGTTATGGCGCCACATTAGTGTCGCCCAAAGGACGTAAACAAGGTGAGCACACTCACACTGCAAGTAGAAACACATTAAAACATCCACCGGAATGGTATGAGTAGTAGAAGGGAATAGTAACCTGCGCAAACATATCGTAACGTTTTTTGTGTATCATCACCCTCATCATTCTAATACACGTACCAAAATGTTCCTCTAATCACTCGACAAAGAAACTAAATACTTTTAATATGTTAAAGCATCAGGCTACAGCCAGCGTGCTAGTTTCATTCTCGATAACATAGTATACCATCAAGAATAAGAAACAGGGTATAAAATTGTAAGTTCTTCAGAGTGCATACTGATGAAAACTTAAACTGGTTTGGCTACTTTTGTCGTACGTATTTACAGCTTTGGGGTTATAGAAGTTAGTAAGGTAGCATTTGTTATATATTTTCACTCTTTGGGGCTTTAAGGGATAATATTCTTGAGCAACTGCCCGCCTAGGAAAAAAGTATTCATAGCACAAAATAAAGTAATAAGAACTATGTCTGTAGTTCACTGTACATCCTGCAGGTATCTCTTTAATCTCCTGATAATATGAACCACAGTCTCATTGCCAAATGACTTATGAAATTTCTTATCAATAATCCATATGAGTTTGAGAATAGCAGAAATATTCACAAGTCCCACAGAAGGAGGAAAAATGATCTGGATTATCCTTTAAAGAATCTAACTTTGGCACAGGGAATGGTGAAGTAGCAATGGGGTAATAGGACTATGAGGACACTTTTGATACCAAACTGATATGCTAATTAATTAAATTAATATCAATGGTGTCCTCAATACCCCGCCTTATCCCTCCACTAACGTTCACCGAAACGCCAGAAGCGTTGTTGCATGTCGGAACATGGCAGCTACCACTCACAGGAGGACGGAGAACTCATCCTGCAAGACACCAGCTATGAAGCTAACACCATTGCCAATGTCTCTGTCTCTGTCCCTGGAGAACAGATGGTAGGGCGGGTGGTGTCCGTTTGCCAGACTTCTGTGGCTATAGTGATGAGCAGGAAGGTTCCACTGCAGGCTCCGATGCCGCTCGGTCACTTCCTATCAACCACCATGACCTTAATGGACTGTGAACAGACATCCCGCCCCACATCGAAGTCTGAGGATGTCGACACCAGGCAGCATCCTGATCCAGGGCTCACTGAGATCTTAACATTACTGGGGGGGGGGGGGGGGGAGGGGGGGGGGCCGTAGTTAGTGGGGTGTGATGTCACTCACGATGTCTGCTTCTCTCCATGATCACCATGGATACTCCTGCCCATCCACTTCTCAACCAGTCTTACTGCCTGGCAACGATGAAATATCAACATGGTTAGCTCTCCTGCTAAGATCCGGTTGCTGAAGGAAACAATACCTGTCATAGGGCTCAACTTTACACTTTTTCAAGAAGAACGAAGGCATTCCTGAATTTTTATGGTTACACAATGTACAAGATTCCTGGTTGTCTCAACGACACTGATGGGAGATTTTAGAACATGATAGTATCGAAGCCACTGGCGTAAAGTATCTCCACACTACAATTAGCAGTCATGGCACTTTACACCCAATTCACTAATGTTTATGCCCGTCAGGCACCAGCACATATCGTGACCAGGAAACATTCTACTCCACTGACATCGCTTCCCATTTCCTAGAACAGCACAAACGCAGCGTCTTTGCTGGCGATTTTAATTGCATCCTTCACCTCAAGTACCAAATCCAGCACCACACTCCTTGTCCAGAAGTGGGTATGGAGATTCACAGTGTTCACTTGTGCAACAGGTGAGAAACATACATCTTACTAGCCATTTGGTGATTCAGTTGGCCTTCTCTAATCACAGTGGCTATATCTGCACGATGCATCTCCATACCCAGCGAGTCTGGCATAATAACAGCTTTTTGAAGGTGAGTGTTACACACCACGAAGACTTGGAATCCCGTCGGTGAGTAGATGCAACATGGGCCAACTGTGAATGACATCACTCTCGATGCCACTCGACTTCGGCGTGATAGCTTCTCTGCAACAAACTGGCAATCCGCAAGACACTTATACGCTTACACAAGGACGTATCTGTGTAGCAATAGTTGGCGATGGCTATCTACTACACAGTGCTCCTTGACCTCAGCACTGTACCTCCGCCGGCCGGGGTGGCCGAGCGGTTCTAGGCACTATAGTCTGGAACCGCGAGACCGGTACGGTCGCAGGTTGGATTCCTGCCTCGGGCATGGATGTGTGTGATGTCCTTAGGTTAGTTAGGTTTAAGTAGATCTAAGTAAAGGGGACTGATGAGCTCAGAAGTTAAGTCCCATAGTGCTCAAAGCCAATTGAACCATTTCATCTGTACCTCCATCGCCAGACAGACAACAAGAACGACACCAAATCAAGGCACACATAATGTCGTTGAAGAAATGCCAATTAAAAGGCACCATAGTCTTCTCATGATCACACCACCAAAAGGCCACGGAGGCACCCACCATGCACCTCATTGTGCTGGACGTATACCAACACCACTGACATTTAATCATACGCCTTATGATGTGAAACGGTAGCTCCTGTATGACCCGAAAAACGACAGTGAAAGCTGTGGAAGATCATTTTCGTCCTGTTTAGCAGAAAAGAAATGTAGTTGGCAAGGTCACAGTGGAAGGATTACAACAGATGGCATGCACTATCGGCATGGCAAGAGCGATGAAATAAATGGAGGAAGTTCATCTGAGGAGGTGGGGACTCCTTGGAAGAAGGTACAATCAATAAGTCTCCACAGCCCAATGCATTATCATTCGAGTTTTACAAGACCTTCCTTGACATTATGATGCCACACAGGGTTACAGTGTTCTGATAACTCATGTCCCTCAATTGCACCGTACCACCTACCTTAGTCACAGGACTTCTCATATCGGTACACAAACCAGTGTGAGGACAATCAGTGAATGACTGTCGGCCACTTACAGTGTTGAATGCTAACTACAAAATCTTCGTCAGGCATTTGGCAGACCACATTACGAAAATTTTGCCAATGATCCTCAACTCAGAAGAACGTCCAAGGGGGATGAAGTGCGCAGAATAGCCACGGCGAACTATCAACAGTTACTACAGATTGTACCTGTGATGGTGTGCCAGAACCTGCTCTGGAAATTGAACCAGCTGCAACTTGTGGAATATCTGAATCTTCACATGTCGTCAAAACTGTAGGGGCTTAATAGCAATCGCTTAGGCGTGCCACCAGGTAGGATTGATGTTCTCCATCGGTTTCCTCAACCTTCACATATCGTCAAAATCGTAGCGACTGAATAACAATCGCTTAGGCATCCCACCTGAGAGTGGTGAGTGCCACGATTAGCGTCAGTCAGGTCTTCGATAGAGTGCACCATAACATCCTCTACAGTTGATGGACCACGTGGGATTTTCGCTGAGGCTCATCGACACCCTGCAGCGCCTTCTGTCAACAACCACCTCTCAGGTCCAGGTCAACAGGCTTCAGTATCCATAAAGAGGTGTCTGTGAAAAATTGCCCCTTTCTATCTACCTTTATGCAGTCGTGCTCGAGACTCTCCTCTTGGGTTTCAACCACATGCTATCTGGAATCGCTTTGTGACACATCGCCTTCCACTATAGGGCGTATGTCGACGACCTGCTACTGCCGTTTTGTTCCAATGATGAAGTCTTCAGCATACTAAACTGGATCGACCAATATGAACAGGTTGCAGGCAGTCTTTTCTACATCAGTAAGTGGACAGCGCCGGATAGTGGACACAATCTTGGGCTGGATCCTGAGAACTACGCGAACTATCAACACTTATTATAGACTGTACGTATAATAGTACCTGCTCCGGAACTTGAACCATCTGCAACGTGTGGAATACCTAAACATTTACATGTCGTCAAAAATCAGTCACATGGCACAGGTCATCCTCTACAGGCAGTGTTAGGTCGCAGACTTCAGACAGCCTTCAGTTATTTCCTCTCCCCATAACACGTATTTAAAGTATTTTAGGACGCTCTCACCCCCCACCTACGTGATGGAGAGCTGTCACTGGTTAGCGTCTGGGCACAGGCAGCTGCTTTTTGTATGAGAAATATGTGGAAATGACGGACGAGTCGACGTGCCTATCTTACAAGACGTCTATTGAAGGTCCTGATGCCAGTCTCTCTTGTCCCGCAAGTGTCAGTGGAGCACGTCACGACAGTTTTCCCGTGTATAGACTTTTATTCTGGAATACGGTTATGTGACCTCGAATCTCCCAACAACGCGCCCGCCAAAGGCAAAGATTTTACACCACCCTTCTGCGGGCAATCATGCGTAATGTTGTAGAAACCAAGTATCCAACTGCCAATAGGCCACGACTGTGGAAAACTATACACCACCACTTTCTGCCAGCCACCTCGCGCGTGAGTGGTATCCAGTCAACAAAAAAATTGTGCCCCGAGACACTGACTCCTTACTGTCCGACTAACAGACTCCCCACTTTGCGCTGACTGTCGCCTCCTGGAGACACATTCCCCACGTGCACGTCGTTGTATGGCTTTCGGCGACTGACACAGATGATCGCAGCTCATTACCTCTGTGTAAAACCTGGCATTATTGAATCTCAGACCTGACGTAATTGAATCTCAGATCCTTCTGTGTCCGGATGGTTGTCCCCTTTCCCTCGGAAAATATGCGCTTATGTGGTTCAAGGAAATCACCATCGACTACATCTTTGAAGATGGGGAGAAAGTAGAACTCTATTACTGGTGGTACCTGCAAAACTCTCACAACGCTCTTGAAGCAAAACGAGGTGCTGTACGTTATTTGCAAATAATTTTTGCAATGTTTTCATAAACTCCCTCCTTGAGGAGTACCAGGCTCAGTGTGACGTTCCACACAGCATCAGATCGAATGCAAAGAGACCTAAATTGCAACTGTGAGAAAAGAAAGAGACTGGCTGATTCATGGAAAGCTGCAGTCATTGAGGCATTAGCAGTGTAGTATGCGTCTGCTACAGATATTTTAGACGTTGTTGTTGGAGGTAGAAAACGCCAATGGCACTGGACAAGAAAACTCCAGTTGCAACATTTCGTGAAGAAAGATTCTTTTAGCGGAAGTAGCATCAGGTAATAGACAAACTTATTTTAGTTTACCATTTCCACATCTTTATAACATACTACTTTATAGAATTTTCATTTTTGACATTTGCTAATTATAACCATGTATAAACTAATAAACAACTAAACGGCCAGCCGGGGTGGCCGAGCGGTTCTTGGCGCTTCAGTCTGGAACCGTGCGACCGCTACTGTCGCAGGTTCGAATCCTGCCTCGGGCATGGGTGTGTGTGATGTCCTTAGGTTAGTTAGGTTTAAGTAGTTCTACGTTCTGGAGGACTGATGACCTCAGAAGTTAAGATCCCATCGTGCTCAGAGCCATTTGATCCATTTTGAAATAACTAAACAAACGGTCTGAGGCGTCTTGTCAGGGTGCGCGTGGCTGCCCCCGTCGGAGGTTCGAGTCCTCCCTCGGGCATGTGTGTGTGTGTGTGTGTGTGTGTGTGTGTGTGTGTGTGTGTGTCGTCCTTAGCGTAAATTAGTTTAAGTTAGATTAAGTAATGTGTAAGCTTAGGGACCGATGACCTCAGTAGTTTGTACCCACAAGACCTTACCACAAATTTCCAATTAAACAAAAAATTATATAACTATGGAGTCTATTGCCTTGGGAGTGTTTTTGGGAACAGTTAAGGGCAACGCCTGACTAGCGATAGCTTTTTGTTTTTTATTGTAGGGAAAAAGTAGCGTCTTTGGCTAGTAATTAAAACTATCTCGGTAACGGGCTCGAGCCCTACCACTGCTTAAATTTAGAATAAAAATCAGCAGCGATGGCAGCTGAACATTTCATCGCCCTCACGCAGCCAACGGCCAAGTCAAAGAGGGCGGAGAAGCGGACAGAGTTTCAGGGCACTGTCTTGCCCTTGGGGTGGGAAACTGCCCCTAAAACGCGGAAGAATCAGCAATGATAACCGGCCTGAGGATGCAGAAGGCAATGGAAACCACTGCATTGAAGGCATATAATGTGTATCAACAGGACTTGTGGTCTGTAATTCAGAAAATGTCATGTTCTTTCCATTGCAAAAGATTTCTGATTGGTCTCCCATTAGAATCTCTGGGAGAGGACTGCCAAGAGGGAGGTAACCATGACAAAAATATTGAATAACCAATGAAAGGATAACATTGTGCGAGTCAGGCATGGAATAACAGAAATTTGAACGTATTAAAGAAACTAGAAAATCTGAAAAGGTAAATGCTAAAGCTCAGTCTCGATATAATAGGGATCATTGAAGTGAAATGGAAAGAAGACAAGGATTTCTGATCAGACGACAATAGGGTAATATCAACAGCAGCAGATAATCGTATAGCGAGAGCAGGATTCGTTATGAATATGAAGATACGACAGTGAGTGAGTTACTGTTCAGTGACAGGGTTGTTCTCATAAAAATCAACAGCAAATCAACACCTACAACGACAGTTCAGATATACATGCCGATGTTGCAAGATGAAGACAAAGTGATAGAGAAAGTATATGAGGATATTGATCGGGTAATTCAGTACATTAAGGGAGACGAAAATCTAATAGTTAAGTGGGACTGGAATGCGGTTATAGACGGAGTAGAAGACGGGTTATAGGAGAAAAGAACTTGGCACTAGGAAGGAGAGAGGGGAAAGACAAATTCAACTCTGTAATTAATTTCGGCTAATGATAGTGAATACTCCTTTCAAGAATCAAAGGGGGAGGAAGTATACTTGGGAAAAGAAGGGCAATTGGGGGATGAATTCAGTTAGATTACTTCAATATCAGGTAGAGATTCTGAAATCACATACTGGATTGTGAAACGTACCCAAGAGTATATATAGACCCAAATCATAATTTAGTAGTCATGAAGAGTAGGCTGAAGGTTATAAGACTAGTCAGGAAGTATCAGTGAGTAAAGAAGTGGGGTATGGAAGCACGAAGAAATGAAGAGGTACGCTTGGAATTCTCTAAGGCTATAGGCAGTGCGATATGGAATAGCTCAGTAGGTAGTTCAGTTAAAAGTAATTGTCATCTGGGAAAACAGCGCTCACAGACGTTCGAAAGAAAAATACAAGTAGAAAGAAAGTAAATGCGAAGAAACCGTAGGTAACAGAAGAAATACTTCAGTTGATCGATGGAAGAAAAAAAGTACAGAAACGTTCAGGAAAATTCAGGAATACAGATATGCAATCCATTAAGGAATGAAATAAATAGGAAGTACATGGAAGTTAAAGCGAAAAGCCGGCAAAAAATGTAAATAAATATAAAAAGAAGTGATTGTCGGGAGCACTATCTCAGCATATAGCAAAGTGAAATGAACCTTCGGTGAAACTGATAGCAGGGATGTTAACATTTAGAGTGCCATGGGAAGTCTACTGTTAAATGCTCAAGAGAGTGCGGATAAGTGGAAAGAGTACATTAAATGTCTTTATGAGGGGGAAGAGTTGTTTCGTGACGTGACAGAAGAAGAAATGGGAGTTGATAATAGAAAAGATAGGGGATCTAGTGTTATAATCAATGGAGTTGAAAAGATAGGTGATCTAGTGCTAGAATGAGTATTTAAAAGAGCTTTGGAAGACCTATGACCAAAAAGACAGAAAGAATATATAGCATTCTCTCAGAATTTGTAAGATAATTGGGAAAGTGTCAACAAAACGACTATTCACTGAGGTGTATAGAATGCATGAGTCTGGCGATATTCTATCTGACTTTCGGAAAAACATCATCCACACAATTCCGAAAATAGCAAGAGCCGTCAGGTGTGAGAATTATCGCACAATCAGCTTAACAACTCACTCATCGAGTTTGAATAATATTCAGAAGGATGATAAATCAAATTTAGGATCTGTTAGATAACGGCCAGTAAAGCTTTAGGAAAGGTAACGGCACCGGAGGCGCAATTCTGATGTTGCGGTTGCTAATGGAAGCAAGACTAAAGAAAAATCGAGTCACGTTCATAGGATTTGTTGACCTGGAAAAGGCGTTCGACAATGTCAAATGACGCGAGATGTTTCAAATTCTAAGGAAAATAGAGACAAGCTACAGGGAAATTGGGTAATATAAAATACGTATAAGACGCAAGAGGGAACAATAGGAGTGGAAACCGAGAACGATGTGCTCGGATTACAAAGGGTGTAAGAAAGGGATGGTGTCTTTCACCATTGCGATATGTGGCTTGTCCTCTGCTGTGGCTGTTTTTTTCTTTTTGCCGAATGAGTTTTTGTTGTTTCTGTGTAGTTGGGCTGACCAGTGGACATCTGTAAAAGTTTTGATATGGAGGAGTATTTGATGTAGTTCGTTATTCGTGGTTTGTTATTTGTATTTTGCCAGTGTTTACTCACGTTTTCTCCTAGTCATTTGCGAACACTGCTTCTTGTATGTTGTTGTCGATAGGACACATTTTTCTCTGTTTTGGTTTGACGTCCGGGAACTTTGAATCTGTTTCGTCTGTTTTAATTATGCGAGCGCGCGTTCGCGCATATGTGTATGTGTGTGTGTGTGTGTGTGTGTGTGTGTGTGTGTGTGTGTGCGTGTGTGTGTGTTTTATTTGGCATTGTCTGATATTTCGTTTAGAATGTTGCATAGTGTTTTGTTGCATAGGTTGTTTGGTCACTGATGACTTTTTTTGCCCTGTATGTTAAAACAAAACTATAATTTGTGTGCTGAAAAAGTTCATTATTATTGTCTGCAAGCAAGGGAACTGAGCTCAAAATTTCAGCACTTTTAGCGCTGGAGTTCTGCAGAAGCGAGTCCGAAACTGATGATCACAGTTAACGAGTCGAAAAAATGGCTCTGAGCACTATGGGACTTAACAGCTGAGGTCATCAGTCCCCTAGAACTTAGAACTACTTAAACCTAACTAACCTAAGGACATCACACACATCCATGCCCGAGGTAGGATTCGAACCTGCGACCGTAGCAGTAGCGCGGTCCGGGCTGAAGCACCTAGAACCGCTCGGCCACCGCGGCTGGCGTTAACGAGTCCGCAACTATCATACAATCCATATACGATTGGGTATTGAAATACAAGATAAAAAGGCGTATCATGGCAGCTGTGACTGATATCGACGTGAATACTTTGAAGCGAGTGTGTGTCGAACTGGGCTATGGACTGAATGTGTGCTGCTTGAGTTGCTGATTCTGTACATGTAATCATGCAATACCTTACCTCATGACGAATATTTTTACTAGCATTTGAATGTATCTCTAGATCTTTTTGAGTAACCCCGTACAAGAGATCTTTTCCAAAATGTTTTCAATCAAAATACACATACCTATTAAAGGAGTCGTATTTTATACCGTTGGGACAGAAAGTAATATTTTTGCAGAAGAGACATTCAGTGCGACTTTCATGGTCAACTTTTTCTTGCCCTTTGCCGGGGTAAGTTAAACGACAGAAGTTTGTGTTAAATTACCAGGATTGAACTAGGAGTGAATTTGTAGTTTCTTTTTAAATACAATTGTGTGTAAAATTCATCTTTTAAGTACAATAATCGGTGATTTAGTGATTTGTTGATTTTTACAATTGTTTCAGTCTCGTCTGTTAATAGCTGCCTGTGTTCGCTCAGATGTTCTCATTCTCAAATAATTGATGATTGAGTCCATGCATGTACCTTGGGGCGCTTTTCAGCTGCTGACTGATCAAAAACTAGTTATCTTCTTGATTGTAAGCAATGAGGCTTGCTGTGTCGTCAAGATTTCTTTCTATTTTTTCTTTTCTTAAGAACGTATTGTTTCTTTTCACTTCTTGGAGTTTCGACTATCTCCCAGCATATTTATGTAGTTGTTGTTGTAATCTTAGTACGCAATTCGTGTGTCGCAAGTCGTTAATTTTCCAAATAAATCTTCACTTCCTATGCAGTACGACACTTTGATCAGTAGTTAATGTACAAGTAGTATTAATATTGGTGTGGCAAGTGACAGTTTAGTTCCAGTTATTTCATGCTAGTAATGTCCATACAAATATGAACATTTTTCTGCTCTGTAAACTGACTGAAAGCCAAAACACTGCACTTGCTACGACTAACAGCTACCCTCTAAAGTGAATGACGATTAGGGTTGTTCGCGCTGGGCCGTGAACAGGTTAACCGTAATTTCGTTCATCTTGCCCTGGGATCTCTCCGCCTAGCTTTCGTTCACTGACCCAACACGTGTCCTAACTAATGTGATGCACTCCGAAAACATTCAGTTAAGGAAAACTAAGTAAACACATTGTCTACATTAGGTAATCTACGAATTTACCGTGCAGAAGTAATATATGTATGTACTTCACATTTTTTCGGGAAATTAATCTAAAACCCATATAGCACACAATTAGATAAAAATGGAACGGTGGACGAGTAAAAATGAACGTTTCGCAAAAAGGAACTAGTGAAGTAGTTCCCAAAGATGAACGAGTTTGCTCGTCTCAGCTGGTCATGGCGCCACAGAACTTCCTCAAAACCCACACCCGCGTCCTCAGTATCTGCTTGTATTTGTCCAGGTCACAACAGACACTGTATTTTTCGTTTTTAGCCGTGCCGTTCTCCGCTTCCCTCTTTGTATTAACAGCTAATGTAGGTTTTTTGTGAATAGAATAACTATGAGCCCTGCGTTAAAACCAGTAGCGTCTGAGACGTGCTGACATTTGCCACTACATGCTAACGTTTTTTTAAAAAAACGTTAGTAATGTGAATGTAATAACTTTAAAGCGTGCAATGACATGTTTTATTGAAGTCCTCACAGTCAGCGACCCAATCATAATAGCAATTTTAATGCAACTGTGACGTGTTCAGCAAACTTCCCATCATGGCATGTCGCCCCTTTCGTTCAGGGGACAACCTAGATATAAGCACATATGTTAACGCCTTTCTGCGCAATCTACCAGAATCAGGAACGTCTCTTGCATTAATTATCAGCCATAAACAATTATGAATAAGTTTCAACGTATCCTGCGCATTTCGTTAAAACTCGTCACTATTTTTAAGGAGTTTTCGGGCAAACGCTGACAGCTTGGTGTTAACGTATGTTCACAGTCTCACGTGATCGTAATTAGTTCCCACAAAGATCTTCTGAATTGTAGACTGTGTCTCATCCAAAAATGTTGAATCAACATTGCAGCCAACAATGCACACGACCTTCACCAAGATAATTATACAACGTGTTTATAAATGGATGTCCATACATATATCGGACGCGTTTCTGAAACCATAACAGTAGAAAAGTCCGTCTGAGTTTAAGTCCGAAAATCATTTCTTAGGCAACGCCAATGTTTACGGTTAACGTTAAATGTTTTGCATTTAACGAGTACATTTACAAAAATGGTTCGATACACTCTCTGAACAAGCATTGCATGCTTTGCCGTACTCAGTTGAAAATTCCTGGAGTGCATCGTATTAGGTGAAATCCATTTTGGGTTCATTCTCTCAGAACATCGATTTTAGGTACAAAAGTTGAATACATCAAGAACTTCAAATGTCCCCATAGGTTAAAATCCGTCGTATGTAAAACTGACGTTGCTCGTGCAGGCCATACAATGGATCCCTCTCCACCAATCTGCTGATTGTGGGAATGGTTATCGAAATACCGACCACTGCTTAAAATGAAGTGGGGCACTAGTGTGCATGAACCACACCGCTGGGTGACTTCCACAAGTAAATTATATAGTAAATGAAGCATCTCATTTATAATAAACTGTGGGTACGTTTTTTTTTCAAAAAGATTGCGGAGATAAATAAGGACAAAAGACAATCAAACAACCCTGAAATGAATGCCCAGACCACCTGTAGAGAAAAATGTAACTAAAAATAGAGGCTGTTGATGCGTTACGAAATCAGGGTCACTACAGGGAATTCCTTCCGTTATTCACAAACGAAGACGAAGGTTTTTTTTCGGATGTTCCTATTGGCTTTCAGCAATGTTTTGCTCTCAGGAACACATAACTACATTTCTGGACACCAATTTATAAACACCCTATACATTCCGATGAAGGAATTTGAAAATAGTGGCCACAATGTTGCGTAATCATGTTACCTTTTGACGTGATCTACATATAATTCCTAGTTAGGTAACAGATGCGTCCTTTATACATCTACCGCATCCCAATAATAACCGGAATTTTCGCTGCGATACTCTGAATCACCCTCTTTCATTTTTCTCATGAAAGGAAACTAAGGCCAAGATCGTCGAGTTCAACTACTGATGTTTTAGGTGTAAGTAAGCTGTTTAGGTTTTTTTATTGGTAACGCCGCCGCCACGTAGCGCTCTGTATAAAAATCACTGGCTGTGCCGTGCGCAGTCTGTGTTTAGTTTGCATTGTTGTCTGCCATTGTAGTGTTGAGCAGCGGCAACTGGATGCTAACAGCGCGTAGCGTTGCGCAGTTGGAGGTGAGCCGCCAGCAGTGGTGGACGTGGGGAGAGAGATGGCGGAGTTTTGAAATTTGTAAGAATTGGTGTCATGAACTGATATATATATATTATGACTATTAAGGTAAATACATTGTTCGTTATCTATTAAAATCTTTCGTTTGCTAACTATCGATATCAGTAGTTAGTGACTTCCGTAGTTTGAAACTTTTAGTTAGCTGGCAGTAGTGGCGCTCGCTGTATTGCAGTAGTTCGAGTAACGAAGATTTTTGTGAGGTAAGTGATTTGTGAAACGTATAGGTTAATGTTAGTCAGGGCCATTCTTTCGTAGGGATTTTTGAAAGTCAGATTGCGTTGCGCTAAAAATATTGTGTTTCAGTTTAAGCACAGTCTTGTATAAATTTTTCTAAGAGGACGTTTCATAGGTACTCTGTGTTATCGTCGTGCATGACGTATACTTACAGTGCATTCATAGAGGAAGAAACATGAACTTTGACTCGAACTGCAAGATGGCTAACTGCGAGAAACTAGTTGATAGATTTCCTTGCATTCTACATAATACTGCGAGGCTGAATGAATGGACTGCTTACTGCAGAAACTATTTAGCACTTCAGGCTGTGCAACTTTACGAAAGCGACGTATAGATGAGCGACAAGTCCATGTCGATCGGCACTGACAACATTGAGAAAAGAACTACCAGACTGCTGGTTTCGCAGGTTCACTGCATGACAGAAAGAAGTAACGTACCTTAGATGTGAAGGAAACACGAAGCAACTGTTCGCTGGCCGTTCCATATTACAGCATTTAGAGAAAAGCTTCTGCAGCGTTAATTTAGACCAGAAGATATATAGAACGTTCGTTTGCGGAACACACGTCATTTATTACACTTCTTTTGAGTGAGTTTACACGTCTTGGAATTACAGAGGATCTGGTGACACCAAGTCTGCGTAGAAGTTGTTATTTTCTTGAGGTTTATTGGTTCAAATGGTTCAAATGGCTCTGAGCACTACGGGACTTATCATCTAAGGTCACCAGTCCCCTAGAACTTAGAATTACTTAAACCTAACTAACCTACAGACATCACACACGTCCATACCCCGAGCAGGATTCGAACCTGCAACCGTAGCAGTCGCGCGGTTCCGGACTGAAGCGCCTAGAACCGCTTGGCCACCGCAGCCGGCTTGAGGTTTATTTGTCCTTACCAAGACCTGTTTTTGAGTTATGCAACAGATATTTCAAATGGCTCTGAGCACTGTGGGACTTATCTTCTGAGGTCATCAGTCTCCTAGAACTCAGAACTACTTAAACCTAACTAACCTAAGGACACCCCACACATCCATGCCACTCGGCCGGCGCACAGATATTTCGATCGGTGCTTTTCACAGACTTACTGTTTTATCATCGGTGACTTCTCAGAGGCAGTCGAGATGTCTATCGCCTGACTGATTTAGACCTTGAATGAGCTTGCAGAAAAACATTTCTCAATTTTTCTTCTTTGCAATTATTTCCGTGTCGGACACCCGTCGACGTCAGAGATGAGCGAAACGTGTTTCTTAGAGTCGGATGAGCAGCCGTTTCAGAGAATGGTTCTTTTCCCTTTTGTACGTGGGCAAAAACTACGCCGCTAAATGCCAGTAACGTGAATACGGGTAGTTCCTTTCCTTTCACTGAAGTTCAGCGCCCCATCAATCTGCGAGTTATTAGCTCAGCAATTCCATAACTCATACGAAAACATTTAATGGTTCCGTTCAATGATGAGGGTAGTTAGTATACAGCAGCTGGTTCCATAATTATATACATTTCATCGAAGCGTTAAATGCTCAAAAATAAGAAGATTAGGCGAAGCGAAATGTGTGGAGAGTTCCCCTGTTCCTCAATCTAATGGCGTACAACAGATTGAAACGTTCCGAAGTCGAATAGTTCGACTTACTACATTCCACGCCATAAGTAAACTTTTGGTTTCTTGACCCATATATTTTCTACGCATAATGCATATGCTATTATAGCACAAAATTACTAAATACTTATTATACTGTATTTTGCTAAGCTTTATTGCACACGGTATAGCCCTCGGAGTACTGAAGCTAACGGTATAGTTGGTTTATATTGGAACATTTCACTTAAAGAAAAAAATCACAACTTTAGAATCATGTAAATCAGGTCCACTTCAATATTCTATCATAATAATAACTGTTTTAACGTTGACTTGTCATGTTTAAAAGCCCTGATCCCCGTCTTTGTAGAGAACGTATTACCTTTTCTGAAAATCGTGTGATTCAAAAGTTAATCGCCTTCAAAATTACCGTATTCAAAAATGCTCGAACTTTAAAATGTAATCCTTCTGTAGCCTTATTTTTCGTATCACAAAAATAAATATTTTTCTATAAGAAAGGGTTAATGCACGTAATATTCAAGTTAGTAAATTTAAGTTTCCAAAAAAATGTTGTCGGGCTTTGTAATTTCTAGCTCGCGCAAAAACTTCGGCCTTATAAAACAGGGCTATTATTTATACTAATTTGAAGGACTTTCAGCCATTTGTTAACTGCAATAACGTCTGTGCCTAACGTGAATATATAGCCTATAGTATTTCAATTTTTATGTTAATATCTAAAACACAACATGTTGGTATTTGAACGTTTTGTAGTGCCCGTCGTATGATCTTCTTTAAATAGGCTTCGCGTCCAAAGTCAAGTGTCAATTGCTAGTCGTCATGCAACTCGCAATCATCTATGTCAGTCAATCGACAAGAGTGGAGTTAATACAGGTTGACAATTATTGAACTGTATGAAAAGAAGGGTAAATTAGTAACAAACTACGGCGTGCACACACTTTATTCGACATGTAAACGTCACTACAGATATACGGATTTAGGTCATGACATGTCCGATTTGCCTACCATCATTGGCAATGATATGGCGCAGACGGATCACGAAATTCTGTATGACCCACTGCAGTGACGGCACATCGATGATGTCGATGACCTCCTGAATTGCTGTTTCCAGATCAGCAATGGTTTTGGGGTTATTGCTTTACACCCTGTCTTTAATATAGCTCCATAAAAAGGAGTCGCATGTGTTCAGCGCCAGAGAATATGGCGGCCAATCGAAGCCCATATGAGTGGCCTCTAGGCACCCAGACCCAGAATGCGGTCCCCGGACTGCTCCTCCAGGACGTCAAACACTCTGCTGCTTCGATGGGTTCGGGCTCCGTCTTGCGTGAACCAAATCTTGTCAAACTAGGGTCACTTTCAATAATGGGGATGAAATCATCTCCCAAAGCCTTCATGTACCTTCGGTAGACACGGTACCGTCTAGGAATATCGCACCGATTTTTCCGTGACTGGACATTGCACCCGTTGAGGTGAAGAAACTTCTCGATCACAAAATGCGGATTCTCAGTCCCCCCAAATGCACCAGTTTTGCCAATTGACGAACCAATCAAATAAAACTGGGCTTCGCGGCTAAACCAAACCATACTATGCGCATACTGATTCATATCATGCCCCGCGGCCAGCCGTGCTTTTTGAGCGTCCTACCGCAAACCTTGAGAAGTTATGACGGTTTAATTCATATAGTTCAATAATCGTCACCCTGTATGTTAGTGTGTCTGCACCGTCTTAGTCAGTATGTTAGTTCGTTTGTCGAAATGTTTAACCATGATAATAATTACAGTTAAAAGTATATTACTTACCCGCTTATTTAGTTGTGAACAGCCACAAGTAAAATCTAACTAGGCTCCTTAGAGACTAAGTAACCCGCTGGCCTGTGTTATTCATTAAAAGGCCGCGCGGAGAATAGCGGATTGGGGGGAGTCTCAGTGCTCGGTTGTTATTTGGCTACGAACATGGAGTAAAACGTTTTTAGTTTAGCCCGGACCACCGTTCATTTATACAGCCATTCGACCATCTATCTTACTATAACTATGTTCCACTAAATTAAGCAACGTTTGAAGGACGAACCGGAGTTAACACCTAGGTAAATTCTGCGAATCAATTAAATCCTTATGCAAAAGATTTCAATTAGGTTGAAATTAATGATCTGCTGATGACTAATGGCTCTGAATGTGTACCGACCGATCGAATTTTAAGTGCAAAAATATTCATCCTAAAATAACTCTGGACTGGAGCGCAATTGATGGTTCAAATTCGGTCAGCTTTTGGCCGTTAGGTGCAAAAAACGAGTTTTTCTGGATGTTTGAAGACCACGACTTCTATACATGAAATGTGTATGAATCAGTTCAAATTTTGCACGAAGGCAGATAAATAGATAAAGTCAAAACAAATTCTTATTTTATCCAATGATCTTTATCCGTTGTCGATATACAATTGCTTAAAGTCGAGCTAAATATAGCATGTAAAATTCGTACTTACGTGAGTTGAATGCGCGGAAATGGTTTACAGTGAATCATGTAAATAAGAAATGCATTCTTACGATAGAACTGAAAACCCACTTTCAAAAATTCTGCTTCATTCGGATTTTACGTACGCCACTTCTGTGTTTCAAACTTGTGCGAATTAGTTCAAGTTTAGTACCGAGGTAGAAAAATACGTGTAATTAGCGGTCCTCCATTTGTTTTGTGAAAGCTTTAACCGTTGCCATGACACTGGGGGTGGAAAATTCCACTCAAAATGTACGTAAGATCCGATTTTACACGAATCACACGTGCTGACACGGTTTAAAGTAATACAGGTGATAATAAAGTATATATTCTTACTATAATTATAAGAAGTGTTTGCAAAAATCTTTCATCGTTACATTTGTACGCGAGAAATATCACGCGTTTGCACAAGAAACCATGTTTCTTATAAATGAGTTTCATTTTAACCGCTGCATTTTGATATAACTAAAAAGCCTAGTTATTAAGTTGATTATCGTTTCGTTGTTTATACGTTAAGGATTTTATTCACCAGTGCTTTAAAATCATCAAAAAATCTTTGAACGTACAAAACAAAGCAGCCAACAAACCAGAATTGTGTGCAGTCCTGTAAGAAATGATGTACTGTTTGGTCAAGCAATTAGAGCTTTATCGATGACCAAGCTGGAAAGTAAACTAACCCGAAAACTGCGATAAAAACAGTTCTTAGAAAGAAGGTGACATTACTCGTAACCAACAGAAAACCTTTTACTGCGTTTTCTTCAAAAACTATGATGCGCTCTTGTAGAAAATTATTTTCAGACAAAACAAGCTTAAGTTAGTCAGCTTTCCTGCAGGATTGAACAGCTGAATGTATTTTGTCGTCCATACATTGTTTTGCATTTCAACTTTTTATTTCAGCCTATCATACTAATGCTTAATTCAAATTGGTTGTCAAAACATTCCTCGTCAAAATTATTCAAGTAAGTTTTTCTAGCTGCAGTTTCTTGATTTTCAGTTTTCGTTATTGCGTACTTTAAATAAACAATGAAAAAATTCGAGATAAGAGAAAACAACAAAACGTATCCTTTTCAGTAGTTTATTATTCGTTGCGCTTATTGCTCAACTTGTGATGTAGTAAGCTTTTAAGTAAGTTTATCTGTGGTCATATCGCAAGTTTATCTACGTTATACAAACTGTTTACATGCATTATTATCATACATTTCGCACAGTATTTGAATTTCGTTTGGTACAGTATTTACATTTGCTGTTACTTTGGGCACTCTATTAGGTATTTATGGTTGTTTTCCGTATGTTTGCATATACAGTCTCATTCGTATATGAGTAAAATGTGTATAACTATAAAATGCTTGTGTGCTCTGAGGACACAATAGCATGTTACTTTGCTTCACACATACACTACATTACGTGACATGGGTAAAAAAAATTAAGAGCTGCGAATACATAAAGATGTTTTCATTGAAATGTCTTCGAAGATGGCAGATAGGTCGAAAAGCTAGTTTCCTTTTTTTACAAGCCTGATCTGTCTAGAACATACGAAGGCCTAATTGCAGTAGTAGTACACCTCCAATTTTGTTTATTTCGAGATACTGTGTCTTAAACATAACGGATTGAGGATAGTACAAAGAAACGGTAACGCCGTGCAACAAACGGTGGAATACGATATTTCAGATATCTCAGATAATCGTCATCACTCAATTACGTTTAAGCCATAGTATTTCGAAATGGTCAAAATTAAAGATGTGCCATTACTGAAAAAACACCCTCATATTTTTCTTTTTTGTGGTGTGATATGAACACTTTTCATTCTGGTTTTATATGTCAAAGTTACCAACTGAAAACTTATCATTGTTTGTTGAAAACCACAAACTCGAATGAGCTGAAAAGTAAATTCGATGATGTTGCAGTGAATCATTATAAATTGTTTACATAACCTAATAATCACCACAAGGGCTCACATCTACCAGGCTTACGAGGTACAAAACAGGACGGTTAAGTTCCAAGGTTTGTCTAGCAAGTATAATTTATGGTTAATCCATGTGCTTCATTTTAGGATTCGGGTGAAACAGCACAAGTCTGGACATGGATTAAAGAAGAGAGAGAATCAAGTTCGTCGCTATGATTCAGGTTTACATTTACCGTGATTTCCCTGAACCATTTCAGGTTAATGTCAGAAAGTTTCCTCATATAAGTCCACGTCCGCTCTCCCTGCCTCTAACAGCCTCGTTGTCGATGGAACGGAGAGTTTCAATGATCCCTCTCTTCCTTTCGACCATTTTAGGGTAATTTTCCCGTACTTCTTACAACCTGGTCGAATAATCCCCCATTTTCGATTCATAGAAGTATTGTATGCGAAATAATACTATTTAACATGTACTACAAATTTACGGGAATTAGAGGCAGTGCAGTTAAACATCGCTCTGCAGCGTTGTTCTGTCGTTTATGGCAATCAGGTCTTCACACTGGCGCATCCACACTAAGTCTCAAACATCGTTTGAGCTGCTTGCGTTGCTTCCGACGCTTTTTGCAACATTTTTGCGAAAGTGTTCGTTGTTTGTGTCTTTGCCAGCACTGTGCTCAGACAATTCTCGCCTTGTACACGAACCGGCGTCTACGCTATATCCGGTAAGGAAGGCGATTTAATAACATAGCAGTGCCGTTGGTGGACGAAAATTTAGTATAAAGAACGGGGGAAGACTGACATTCTGAGCGAGATGGTTATGGAAGATGGAGGTGCTTTTCGTAACTTCGCTAAGATGTCATCATTCGATTATGAAATACTGCTTGCACTAATGATATCAAATAAAGATACAAAATTCGAGAGATAGTCTTGATATCGGTCCTCCTTTTTGGAGTATTATATTAACTAACGAACAGCCGCTCCCGTTTCTAAGAACTTCCTTATTTTACTCCACGACCGGTTTAGACTTTCATACTTAAGCCATCATCCAGTGGGATCTCAAACTGATATTGTGAACGCACGTTGTACGTAATGTTATACTGAATATTTAAATAGTTATATGACAGGAATGTAGGACTGTCGAGGGAAAAACTATACATTTGGACACGCACACTGTTATCATAAGGAAAAGAAAAAAAAGTGTAGCTCAAATTAGACTGTGGTGAAGTAAAGTCCAATTACTAAGGATGTAAAACTCAGGCAGATTTAAAATCGATGTGCCCAAGAGATTCGCAGAAAAAATGAGCGTTTCATGATTTTAAGATCTCTACACTTCGATAAATTAGAAGTACCGGCATGCTTTCGCATTAAAAGCAGTTGCCTTTTGACGTGTTGAAATTGTATGCTTTATCAATGAATAGCTATAAGTGGTTGTTTAGAATTAATGAAGTTCTAAATCTGTCTCAGTGGATGATGCGACCAGGCAAGCCTGAATTTATGTCCTGTAACGTGAACTGGCAAAAGTGTCATTATGTACAGTGTTTGGTTGTATTTACAGTGTCATTTCCAGATTTCACTGGAAAACGTCTTCAGTTCAAAAGCAGAAATCGGTGTGCGTAAAATAAACAGCTGTTGAGCAACTGGAGCCGCTTCTCGTCACATTGAGTGCACAGTTGCGCAGCGGCAGCTCCTTCTAGACACGAAGTAACTAATGAGAATAGCCTTTGGTATTATACGTTTCGAAACAACACACTATGTATGTAAAGTAATGTGAAGCACTGACTGAACTGCCTCAGAAAAAGAATTACCTCTCACTTGTTGTAACGTCATGAATAGTTCACAAATATATTTTTTTAATCAACAACATATTTGTCGACTCGAAAGGGTTGTGGTTCAAGGTTGCTTTACAGCGCCGAATAAAAATAGAAAATAAAAATAAGAAGCATAAACTCTGAATCTTCTTGTGTATTGCGTCTTCGATAGTATGATCTACGTTCGTTGTTTACGAAATGCAGGTCCAAACGAGCCACCAAAAGCGTTGGTGCAGTGTTAAAGAGACTGGACTTGCATGCGATGTGACCAGGTTTCAAATCCCCTTCCGATTACCCATACTTCAAGTTCCCACTTGTTTTCTCACTTCTGCGTAAAGTAAATTCCACGATGGTTTCCAACGATGAACGGCACAGCCTAAGACCTTCCCTATTATTCACGAAACGGTGCCTGCGCTCCGCCTACGGGGGCAGTCAAGTGTAAACCGAACACCCGTCACAACCAGACCGTCAAGTACACCATCACAGTCGTTAAGACATTTATCCCACTGGGAGACGACGATGAACTCCTGTTTCGTAGAACGCGGTCGTCCGCTGACGGATCCACAACCGCACTCACTCTTGCACCGCCTCGTCCGACTGAAATCGATGTCTACGAATATTTTTCTTCAGACAGCCAAATATGTGAGACTCACGTATTTGAGATCGGGGTTGTATGGCGGATGTTGCGGTGTTTGCCAACAAAATCGCCGAAGCGCGTCCCGTTGGCAGTGTGGAGGCGGGCTTTACCGTGGAACAGGATGATATTGTCCGACGACATCCCTGTACATTCTGACTTCTTGGCACGTCGCAATTTCCGCAAAGTATCTTCACAGCGCTGCGCACTGGTTGTGGTTCCACGTTCGAGCAATTCGACGAGCAGACCTGCTGCACGACCACGCCCGCCCCACACTGCCAATCGGACGAAGCCTAGACTTCGGTGATTTGGTTGGATAGCACTGTAACATCCTTTGTACAGCCCGGTCCTATCACCTTGTGATTTTCGCGTCTTTGGCGACCTGAAGAAACAAATACGTAGACCTTGGTTTCAGTCGGATGTAGATGTGCAAGAATGTTGCGGTTATGGAACCGTCAGTTGTCGAGAGTGTTCTACGAAACAGGAATTGTTCAGCTCATCTCCCAGTATGATAAATTTTTAACGCCTGTGGTGGTTACTTTTGAATGGACGTCACGTTGCGACGCATGTACTGTTTTCATCTGACTGCCCTTATCAAAGATGTAGCCAGGATTTGCTCAAAGGGGAGGGGGGAACGGAATCTATTTGCTAATGAGGACCTTAAAAAGGCTCATGTTTTACAGTTATTCTGAAGACACATTTATTTATTTTTCAATTTTATGTGCATAATTTGCCTTAGGGAAGTTTTCATGTAAGAAGTATGTGGGCTAGAAAATTAAGCAATAAGTAATTTTCTTAAAAACGTATAACATATATTCTCAACAGTATATATATCCAAATGCACATTTAAATATTGCTTTATCTGGAATTGTGACAACTTTACCATACTGCTGGACGAATTAACATTCTAGTATAATATAATGCCTCTTTTCTAATAAAACACAGCTCACTAATGCCAAGGAGAAAAGTCTTAATGTTTGGTTGAATAACTTACGTAGTTAAATAGGTTCAAAACTCTTTCGACAGCAACTACTGTATCTTTCTCCTATTACAGTCTTGTATTTATATTTACGACTTATCTGCAACCAAACAGAATTTCTTCGATATGTCAAAATATCCCAAGTTTCTGAATTTATTCTCAAATTTTATTAAAGTACCTTTCAGTTCATTAAAATCCTTGAGTTTCTCTAAATGATCAAGAATATTTTTTAATTATTATTTCAACAGTCAATATGACACTTTAGCAACCAAATTTAATTTTAAAACAAAATGGAACACACAAATACTATGAGCTATAGTGATATTGATTCACACAGTGATTTAAACTAGGCTTATAATGTATGTGACCTCATAAATGAGTTTGTATTTATCCATGATAACATGGTTCAACAGTCTTTATGTCAATAAATTGCTCAACAGTGTACAATATACATCGTTGTTTGTATGATGTCTATTTACAAATACATTAAAATGTTGACAATTGGACTCACTGTTCTAAGGATATTACAAACAAGATATTTCACAGTAAAAAATAATTCTTGTATTAAAACTTGAAGAGATAATATAGTCCTGTTCCACAAGTGAGCCATCTGAATGCACAGTTGCATAGCACAAAAAGATGATTGCTAGCTGCCTTCCAATTTAAATATCGCAAAACTATGCATATAGTCGAAATCTTATACAAGCCAACATTAAAATTAAATGCTGTCTGTCCAAAAAATAAATTAACTATTCCCCAAAACAATATAAGTACTGTTACAGAAAAATGAGAAATTTATATTTTATATAAATGTTTGTACACCTTAAAAATATTACAGTTAAAAGATAATATGAGTACACCTCAAAAATAACTAAACCTAGTAAACAAAATATGCATAAAAACAATTAATTTGATTATTTTAAATAGATTAAAGCAATATTTATAGTTCAGTTACACAAATCGTTATATGAACGTCTTGTACATCAGTTATCTTTTTCACAATGGCAATAGCAAATTATCAATTGCGTTAAGCAACTTTACTAAAAATATTTTAATGTACTACAGTAAAATGAAAATATTACTTCTTTTACACAATTCATGTCATATAATATCAGGGTAGTCATTGAAAATAAGTCTATCAAATAAACACCATTTGTTTTCCATGAGAAATGGGCTTCTTAGATAATTAATTATTTGAAAATGTTTCCTGTAATTGAAATTTGTCACTAATGTTCTTAAATACCATTGAATTTGTTTATATGCTTGTATAAACACCTCAGAACTTTATTTGATAACAACAGTAAAAGTCTTCATTTCCCTTTTCTTTAAATACATTTAAGACACTTCTGCTGTAAAAGGAAAAGAGCGTGTGCAGTCAGTAATTCATTACCCACCGCATTCCGCAAATAAGTCTTCACTCGTCTTGTTGTGGAAAGTGACCTCTCAGCTTTACGTGTCGATACCATTAAGGACACAAGTACACGGAAAAAGTATCGTGTGTTCAGACAGAAGTTCTAGGCACAAGCATCAATAACAAATGTAAGTTTTGTAGGCAGGAGAATTTTCCTTGATAACAACATTTTTCACGTCATAATGTGTATTTTGCTTGAAGTTCAGTTTGAGATACCTTATTATCAAAGTAAAATTTCAGTTCTACCTACCTATCTGCGTAAATGGATACTCTGCAAATCACATTTAAGTGCCTGGCAGGGGGTTCATCGAACCACCTTCACAATTATCTATTATTCCAATCTCGCGCGGAACGAACGAACACCTATATCTTTCCGTACGAGTTCTTATTTCCCATATTTTATCGTGGTGATCGTTTCTCCCTGTGTAAGTCGGTGTCAACAAAATATTTTCGCATTCGGTGGAGAAATTCGGTGATTGGACTTTCGTGAGAAGATTCCGTCGCAACGAAAAACGCCTTTCTGTTAATCACAACACCCCAATCTGTGTTTGCAATTACTTCTATACCAAAATGCAGACGATTTGAACCGCTAGCAGTTAAATTACACACTGAAGTGAACAGTAGTAGTGCACAGGGCTTGACTGGCATATTCTCATCCAGTACATTCTCACTTTGTCCATGCTGTATCACTAGGATATTTTACAATGGCGCGTATGATGGCGTCCAGTACCGACTGTGTCATGCTGATTAGGACCCCCGGAGCACTTCAGCGAGTCAAGGGCTGCCTCGGTGTCTTTAACCGTCAATAACTACTGATTCTCCTGCTCCATCAAGCTGACTCGATGTGTGACAGGATCCCAGGATGCTGCTTGCTGCTGCCGCTGGTTTCGACGGGCTGGCACACGTCATTGTTGCAGACCCCGACAGGCTGGGTGAGCAAAGAAGAAAAACCGTTATAAGCGATAATAGCAGCACAAAGACTTCTCATACGACAGTAAACACACACATTAAACAAGGCGTACTTACTTGTACACAGCTTCTTCCTATTCTGCTGCTGCTGCAAGTGCGCAACACTGGACGATCTTGGTTGGCGCTTCATGCTGACTACAACTGTAAGTAGGCTGTTTAGGTTTTTTTATTGGTAACGCCGCCGCCACGTAGCGCTCTGTATGAAAATCACTGGCTGTGCCGTGTGCAGTCTGTGGCTGGTTTGGGCAGCGGCAGCTGGATGCTAACAGCGCGTAGCGTTGCGCAGTTGGAGGTGAGCCGCCAGCAGTGGTGGACGTGAGGAGAGAGATGGCGGAGTTTTGAAATTTGTAAGACTGGATGTCATGAACTGCTATATATATATATATATATATTATGACTATTAAGGTAAATACGTTGTTTGTTCTCTATTAAAATATTTCATTTGCTAACTATCCCTATCAGTAGTTAGTGACTTCCGTAGTTTGAATCTTTTAGTTAGCTGGCAGTAGTGGCGCTCGCTGTATTGCAGTAGTTCGAGTAACGAAGATTTTTGGTGAGGTAAGTGATTTGTGAAAGGTATAGGTTAATGTTAGTCAGGGCCATTCTTTTGTAGGGATTATTGAAAGTCAGATTGCGTTGCGCTAAAAATATTGTGTGTGAGTTTAAGCACAGTCGTGTATAATTTTTCTAAAGGGGACGTTTCACCACTGAGGCTGAAGAGCTGCGGGGCCCGCCCTATATCAACGATATGATGCGATGGTGTGTTCCTATTGACTACTGCCAATTTCAGGTGCCACTCGTTGCATAATTTCAAACTAAACCAATTTCTTGGCCCTCTGGGTCGGAGGCAGACATCTTTGTGAGGTGGAAAACTGACTGTGAATTTCAAAACTGGCAGGCACTTATAACAACAGCGTTGGTCTGCCTTAGTTGCAGAATGTACCTTCATACCATTCTGCCACCTAGTCAGTATCTGCTGGAGAGTATTCCTCTTTTTCTTCAGGCACTCATCCGAAATAACTCCTTCCCATTTCTGCACGTAGGAGGCTATGGGCGCAGTCCTCAGCTGTATGCTTACAGGCGACACGGTTGTTAAACTTCTCTAATTCAGAGACCGTAATTTAAGATCTTGTACTGACAGAGGTTTTTATCGTAAATTTTTCTGTAAACTCCACAAATGACCAAGATCTTTTTTTTCAGTTTTTCCTGAGTTTCATCTCATACTGTATACTACATGTCATACAGCATTTGACAGGCGGATCCTGACCTTTAGGATATACAGTAATAAAATAATAGACGAAATGTTACTTTACCTACACCGACGTCTTGAGAAAAAGTAAAGTGAAACATCTACCTCTCTTCCTTGGTGTCTATTCATTTATTACCAGCAACAATGCGTGTTTAAGTTCTCAAAGTGTGAAACAGAGATTTTGTGCATTGTGCTACGACGAAAATTAAGACTTCTGGTAGTTCTAAATACACTAGCGGACACATGACTTTTAACGTTTTCCGTCTGATAGACAAATAATCTACTGTCAAACATGACAGCACATGAATATTAAGAGTATTCAAGAGTGTCAAGAGTATCTTTCCGTTGCCACGACCGTGTCTGTAATTGGTCAGCTGCTTTCAACAAGAGCAGTTTGTTCCTTTTCAAACAACAATGCACAACCGCCTTGACCTGTGTTGGGAGGTGGAAATGTTGGTCGCAAGGCAGAAAGTTGGGTGCTTCTTCGTTGCTGTAATCGTGAAATCGTCTTTTCCTCTTGTCTTTTTCGTCGTCACAACAAATATTGATTTCCTTCTTTATTTATCTGAATTGCTGAAATAATACTTACAATTCACGAGTGATAGATGGTAGCAAATAAAGTTAAAAATCTAACGTATTTACAGTGAAACCTAGAATCAAACACACTTCGGTTATAGTTATGATTAAAGCCAGAATCTCGAAGCAAATTTATGTTTTTGACTATATCTGTTACACTTCTGAAGCTCTGGTATTATTCATTTTATGACTTAATAATGACAAATACCCAAAGTTTTTCCATGCAGATTTACATATTTTGAACTTACAGGACGTAAGAAGGGCGTTTAGTAAGTAATGCAACACATTGTTTTCTCAAAGCAGGTTGAGTTTTGTTGATGATTCCAATACGTCATATTATTCCCTCCTCTTTGTGCCATATAATCATATTATTGCCCCTTCTTTGTGCTACATAACCCTATTTTTCAACATAACCTCCATTCAATGCGACGTCCTTATGTCACCCTACTGCGCGGGTCCACATGGTACCATTCTAATGGTCGACGTAGGAGACAAAGTCTTCCTGTATAAATAATCTGCCCATTATTCACGTACAGCTTCGTGCGGAGTGCATTATTCATTGGATCAAACAGATAGAGGTTGCAAGGGCTGTAGGGTGGATGAGGAATAACAACCCAATAAAGCTCTGTGAGCTCCTCTCGGGTGGGCAGGCGTGTGTGAGGACTTGCGTTGTCATGGAGAAGGAGTTCGTTTTATTTTTGTGGCGATGAACACGCTGAAGTCGTTTCTTTAATTTCCTGAGAGTAGCAAAATATACTTCCCAGTTATTCGCTGCACCATGAGGGAGGAAATCAAACAAAACAACCCATTCAGAGTCCCACAAGACATTTGCCATTGCTGAGGCTGCGGCTTTGAACTTTTTCCTCGGAGGAGAGGTAGTGTGGCGCTACTCCATGGATTGCCGTTTTATTTCCGGTCCGAAGTCATCAGCCCATGTTTTCATCGCCTGCGACAGCATTCGACAAAAAATTGTCCGATCGGCCTCGTAAAGCGCAAGCAGTTCCACACAGGTGGTCCTTCCATACTCCTTACGTCCTTTTGTTAGGCGACGAAGAACCCGTGGGGCACACACCTTTGAGTTCTCCAACTGGTGGACGAGTGTGTCAGCACTATCAACAGAGCCGTCCAGTTACGCAGAGAGGTGTTACACTGTGATCCTTCGGTCACCTCGAATGAGTGTCCGCACGTTCCAACATTGCGCGAGTCACAGCTGTGTGCGGCCGGCTTTCAACACAGTTTCGGTGACTGCTGCGATGATGACAAACGCCTCGCCCAACGACTCACTTTTTGTTTTCTGGCAGGACTCCGAAGACATTCTGCAAGAGCCTATGAATATCTCCGATGTTCTGGTCTTCCGCCAGAAGAAACTCAGTGACAATCCTCTACTTGAACGCACCTCCGTTGCCGACAATATTTTGAGGGCTACGTATAATGCCGCCAAATATCGGGACTTTAAGAAGCCATAGGGGTGAAGCTGGAATATTCCACGATATCCCACAACAAACTCAGCATTTTTTCAACCGAATTTTCCCGAGAGAAAAAAATGTGTTGCAGCAGTTATTGAACGTCATTCGTAAATCCAAGCATAGTGCATGTTTTAATTTTTTATACTTAATACTAAATATTTTACGCTTTAATATTACATATTTACCACGTTTTTCTGACTTTGGTGCACAAAACAGCAACAGAGCTCAAGTAAGGTCAATAACGTGCAGTAGTTGATCTTGGTTAAAGTAGGGATGGGCGATAGCTGATATTGCCGTCGCTGTATCAGTTCTTTATATCGATCGTAACCCTCGTTCACTATAGACAGTGATGATTTAAAATCAAAATATATTTCAATTTCACTACACGGCAACTAGGTCGTGTGTAATTTCATTTAGTGATTTGGTGGGGGCCTCCCGGTCACCGCTTCACCCATGTCTTTCCCTTTACATAATGATTTCAAAGACTGTAGTACGTCAAAGCCGGTACTTCGTTTCTCCTTTAGGAGCACGTCGACTTGTCAACCGACTCTTTACCACTGCCAGGTGTCTACTGTTCTACCTTTCTGTCGCCAGAATTGAATCGGCGGCGATCAAAACTTCCTTTCGATGGCACTGTTGCTGGTACTGAAAATAGAAGCACATTCCGGAGGCATTCCACTGCCTCGTATAAGAGTTTGATTCCAAGATATGTGGCCTTCAACACTGTTTCCTATCACCTGCACCATCCCGGCTACGGATAGCAGTTTTCATAAAGGCAACTTCCTGTCAACGTCAGCAATAACTGAGAACGGTGTAGTAAACCAGATGAGGAAATTCAGGACTTACTGGACTTTATTTCCTCAGTTGATAGGGTCATTTTAACAATAACGATGAGACGGCCAAGAGCATCCTATACAGAATCGTCAATCCAATTTCGTTTATGTGGACTAAAGGTCAACGTGGAGAAGGCAGAAGGCACGTCACAACTTACAAAGGAATAGTCCTGTCCAATATGGAGAAACCTGCCCTGAAATTTTTTATACAAGAAAAATACACCGGAAGAAACACAATGTCAAAATTTTATCTTATGAGACACACTGCAAATATCTTTTTTTTAATGTTGCAAATTGCGAAATTCATAGTACGTCAGGCGGCTGGTGAAATGTACATGGCTACCGTAGCTGTAGCAGACGGTGCATGCGCAACGTCGCAGGCGCTTAGCCTTGGTTGACGGAACCTCGCTAAACAGATGATGTGGCACAAAGCTATCATAATTTAGAGAGCGAATTTCAGTTTCAGTTGGTAGTTCCTCTGACACAATTTTTCAGTTACTATTCGCTCGAATTCGCAAGTAATTTAATATCTAAGACAATTAACAATTGCCTTTGCGGTATCGTTAAGTGTTAAAAGTGGAGATAAAATTGATTTAAGCCCACACTGCATGGAGTTTCCCCTTTGCAATACTAACTTTCGTTACGTTTTACACTGATAATTATTGTTTCCATATGGAAACACCATGCATCTGGTATACAGTGGAATCTTTCCTGACCTTTTATTTGATAGTTTCCTCCACAGGTGGCAATACGGTCATTATTTGAGCAGAAATATAACGAAGGGCGTGCTAGTGAATTTTACTTCCTGTTGAGCATTAAATTTTATAGGTACTTACATGTTGATAGTTAAAAAAGTATTATAGTGTTACAGACGTCTAATAGGAATAGAAAACAAAGTAGATATTAATATGTTCCTTATAAGTAACTTTCAGTGTGCAGAAAGCTTCTGCTGCCGTTTGGCAACATAATGCATTCACTCATAATATTGTCGTGCAGTTGTATAGTTAGCTGGCACTCATCACTCATGAATCTGCTGCGATTTCAATGATATTATGCTGTTTCTGTAATCAAATAAGGCAACATGAGCATAAAAAAAAAACTTATTTTGCGGATGATGATGGTCAGTTAGAATAGGTGCAGACTAAATTCGGTTCTCATTAGCGAGCTGAGTGAAAGTGAAGGGAAATTGGCGATGAAGATGAAATTTGTGACAGTGGCAATAACTTCGTGAAAGCCCGAAGAGAAAATGTTAATCTTATTATCCCTGAAGTCAATGATTCTCATCTAGGTGCAACTTCAAAATAATCTGATTGTGCCTGGCAGTCAATGAATGCAGACACTTCGGTAGTTACAGTAAAAACTTCAGTTGTAAGTACAAGTGGGTGCTCTCCTGGAATATTTGTGGAAGGTAACACATTAAATACAGTAAAGTCTCACATAAGAAAATTACGCAATGTATTATTATCTCTTCCTTTCCTTGGAAGAGATAAGATTCTATATGACTTCTTTTCACATTTATTTACTCCAGATATTTTGGAGTTCATTTCATGTGAACTTATATTTTATAGTACTCAGCTGAATTTGTGCGAGCTCTGCAATGGTGCCGTAGAAGATATTCGAAAGTCTCTAGGTGTGTCTATTCTTTCTTCTGCTGTAAGGTTGAGGAAAGCGAAAGCATATTGGAATTATGTTGTGGGCACATCAACTGTACCAGGCAGTGCTACTATCAACCAAATTTGAGCAAATCGGGGGCTTTTTGCGCTTTCAAGACAATTGATTAAATGCTAATGCACAAGACAAGCTGAAAAATATAACATCTATTATTATGTATCTGAATGAAAGACTTGGTTGAATTCCAATAGAGGAGTCATTAACTGTAGATGAACAGATGCATACTACATAAGCCACACAGCATCTGAATATGTTTATGCCAGATAAACCACATAAGTAGGGCTATAAATTGTTTTTACTGTGTAGTTGGTGTATCTGGGTACGCCTACAAAATAGAAATGTTTACAGGACATGAACATGAATGGGGCAAGAATGATGAAGAGACAGATCTTGAAGCCAGCAGAAATGTGGTTGTTAAATTGTTCTGGAATGTATCTGAGAATGTGAAATACCAAGCTTACTGGAATAATTACTACACATCAGTACCTCTGCTATATTATTTGAAGGAAGCTATGCTTGAACAAAAACAGTAACAGTTGCACTAAATATAATGATGAGTAACTTAAGATCTTCAGGTTTATTTCACTATTTCAAACAATTATCTAGCTGATCAGTAATACCCAATTCAGATTAAAATCTAAATGCATCACTAAATATTTCATCCATAAAATGTATTTGTTCAAAGGTTTTCTTATTTGAATTCATCTTTTAAAAACGTTGTTTGTTGAGGAGTGAGTTATGTCTTAATGCATGGCGTTGCCAAACAGCAACAGGAAATAAATAATGAATTTCACACAGTTAAATGAGTGACATTTGTTTTTAAAAAGGTTTTCTGTTTTATTGGTAGACCTGTTGTACCACATTTATTTTTTGGAGGTAAAATTAAAATTCATGCAGTGAAGTGTTAATCTTCGTCGTGTATTCTTGCTAATACCTTGGTTTTCTTGCAGGTTCCAGAGTATCACAAAAAATTGGAACTTAACTAATGCTGTAAATCCTGCAAAGATCAAATAGGTGGATGCGATATGCAATCTAAATCATCTACTGTTCCTGATGACTTATATATGTGTTACTCTTTAAGTAATTTCTTGGATGTTCATTCGAATTATGGGATTTCTTTAAAAATTGTGGAAACATGAGAATAAACAGAAAATAGCTCTGACAAGTCCGTGAATTGTGATTCGATTAATGCTGCATTAAGTTCAGAAGAAAACTACAGTACCTTCCTGTCCCAAGAAAACATTTACAGTAATAGCTTTCCGTGACAAAATCCTGTGAATTTGTCGGTTAAATGAAGGATGGAGAAAACACTTGCAGTTAAGCAGTGTACAGAACTAGTTTTGTTTTGTAAAATCTGAACGTCAGTTGTATAAATAGAAGACATAGTTACATAAGTACGAAATATATGCCAACATGAAACTAGCAAAAGTGTGAGAGAAAAACGATTCGAAAGATTTAGAACTGTTCATGAGAGTCAGTGCACCATTACGAACGGTGATCTACGAGACATGACCGACTCAAGTGCAAGTGAGATGAATGTTACTGATTTACAGGTTCTTCCACCTGGTTAAACTAATTCACGAAATTATATGGAAGTGGCGAAATTACGAAGTTTGAACGTACGAAGGAGACGTCATTAATAGGTAATACTATAGAGCAATTCGTAGCTGACGTGAATACGAAGCTGCCTGTTTCCCCTTCAACTACTGTGTGTAAAGTCAACTGACAGCTTTCGTGTAAGAAAACTGTATGTAAACTGCTTCATCATTTCGAGCGAAAAAAAAGTACATTGGCGTTTGTGCACTCGATGAGTGCGATTACATATCCGTAAACAACGAATACAGCGATCTGTATCAGTAAACTACTATTTATGCAGCTTTATATCTATCTTTAGGATCATCAAGGTCCGTCCCCGGTAGCTGAGTGGTCAGCGCGACAGAATGTCAATTCTGAGGGCCCGGGTTCGATTCTCGGTTGGGTCGGAGATTTTCTCCACTCAGGGACCGGGTGTTGTGTTGTCCTAATCATCATCATTTCATCCCCATCGACGCGCAAGTCGCCGAAGTGGCGTCAAATCGAAAGCCTTGCACCCGGCGAACGGTCTACCCGACGGGAGGCCCTAGTCACACCACATTTACAGGACCCTGAAGGCAAATTAGGACCATACATTTAAAAAAAACGACTAATTAGTTCCAAATATCTTGCAATACATTTAGCAAACTCTGGAAAAATGGACAGAATAATTTTCAGTATTACATCAGAAGCGTTATCTTACTGTTTCCAGAAAACGATTCATTGCTTTCGTTCCACTCGTGGCCTGGACATAACGACATCTCTGTCTTTAGGCGGACGACGAAAAGACAATAATAATTTCCACCTGGATTTAATAGTGCCATTCAGCCTCTCGATAAAGAAATTTTTCGACAGTGTAAAGCATTTCTTGGAGAATTGTTGGATAAAATAATTTCCGATGTCTCTTTACCATTTCAAGTTTATTAGAGGAACAGTATTGTTAAACTTCAGTCAACCGTGGATTGTCAGTTTGGATTACCACGTTTTATGAACATAATGAATTATGCCTGCTATTCAACATTTTGTGATGTCTACAGAGAATAAACAGGGGACAGTTTCGTCGTTAGTAAAATATACATTATTCAAAAACTACTATGACAGCTGTGCTACAGGAGTTGTTATAAAATAATTCATCTCATCAAATTAGTCCCGACTGACGGAATTCGTCTGTAACGTAACATCACACACTACCAAGATTTTCTTTTCTCTGCTAGTCATATTAATTGCAATTTATTCAAAAAATTATTGATTTTACTATTCTGATACAGTTTAACTGCTTAAAATGCACGTCTGTGCCTTTTGGAATTCGCTCTACGTGACGCTACGTTGTCTTGTCACGGCTGTCTGCTTATTCGCCAATTCGCACGTTAGGCAGGAAGGGCTAACAAACCTCTGTTATAAGCTGTTCTTATTGCGTAAGAGATGAGTAACTTCAACATTAAAAAAATAGATGGTGTTCTAATTGAACAACATACGGAATCAAATATATATGATACTCTGTGCAAAAATGGTCTCAGTAAACACCTATTGTTAGATTGAGTAACAACCACATACATCTCGTTAAACTTTGATGCGTCAGGAGGATAACGAATGTGTTAGTAAAATCTAAGTAATGTACATTCTACCCTCTATCCTAGCCTGGAAAACACGGAGGCTTCTTTGGCCAGCGAAAACTTGTTTTCCAGATGGAAACTTTCCTCTTTCTGGGAAAGATGTTGGAAATAGTAAGTACTATCACATCTTAAACGAAGCCAAATGCAACAGCATCCCGTTGCCGAAGACGATGTACTAAAGTGCCGAAAACAATGATTTGGTAATGTGTGTACGATGGTCAAGGTCACCAGGATCAGAAAGGAAATGGAGATTGTCGTGCGAGAAGCCTGTAGTGCAGGCTGAATCCCAACTCTCCCGATAAAATTTCGGAGGCTATTCGTGGATACTTCTGAGTGGCTTATTTTAGTGTAAGGGACTCGTGGCACCGGATGGTTCGCTACAGCGTGATTTTATGATTGTATTTCGTTTGATTTCTTACCCCTGCCCCCCCCCCCCCCCTTGCACACACACACACACACACACACACACACACATATATCAAAGATGTTCTAGGATTATTTTAGGGTAAGTGACCTAAGGCCTACTACGGCTCGTTAAAGAGTAATTGTTATTTGATTTATTCAGTTTGTTTATGTGAAAATGTATTAATAATGGTAAAACAACTTACATATAATGTGGAATCACCGAAACGTGCAACACAAAACGCTGAGAAATATATATATGGGGGTGGGGACGGGGGTAAGAAATAATCAAACGAACTCAAATGCCACAGCATCCCACTGCCGAAGACGAGGTACGAAAGTGCCCAAAACAATAGTTTGTTAATCTGTGTACGATGGTCCAACACACATTACCAAACCTTTGTTTTCGTCATTTTAGTACCCTGTCTTCGGCAGTAGGATGCTGTTTCATTTGATTGCATATTATGTGTAAGTTGTTTTACCATTATTGATACATTTTCACATAAACAAACTGAATAAATCAAATAACAATTACTCTGTAACGAGCCAAAGTAGGCCTCAGGTCACTTACACTAAAATAATCGGAGAACGCCTTTGAATAACAACCGAAATTTTAGTCTGGTTTGAATTTCCTGACAAATTTTGAATTACCCGTTATTTTATACGCAGGGCACTTGGACTATGTCAGATGGTGTGAGTGGAGGACGATCATTTGATAACGTTGCATTGTGAGGTAATTGGAAATCTGGGAATAATGCAGACTGCGCCGAAACTCTTCCTGTCGTTCTACTGGGAGTTGCATGCAGTGGATATTTGGAGTCGGATACTCCGCGAAAGGACATTGCTCACAGAGGCAATTAAAGCTGCACGTCTTCAAAGGCCAAACAGTACATAAACTGGACAGAAGCTGCTGGCGGCGTATAGCAAGGTCTACAATTCTCTATTTTGCCTCTTGTCAAGGATTCAGGGTGTCGATGGCAGAACGAACCGTTTGCCCTGCAGTGTGTGGATGGTGTAGTTCAGGCCAGAGGTAGTTCTTTGACGTTTTGGGAGTCTTTACCTTACTTGCGCCCACTAATTCGAGCTACCATAAGCATGAACCAAGATGTTTATTTCTCAGCGAGCAATTGTTGTCTGTCTTTTTAACATCTTCATGATGAGAATGCTGTGAACACTCCGTCTTCCATGATAACAACAACAGTATTCAAAGGATTGCACACATACGTTCCTGGTTTGACGAACAACCAGGCCCCCTATAACACCTCGGCCGGCCGGCCAAGTCTCCCGATCTGAATCCCATAGTAACTGTCTGGGACTATTTTAAAGAGTAAGTGAGAAAAAGCAATCCACGTTCCCGCAATGTGTTACCGGTAGCTCTACGGAATCTAATAAACAATTAATGGCTTGAACTGGATATGGCATACATGAAGAAATCTGTGGGCTGTCTTCCTCGCCGAACTGAGGTCATTATTGAGGTTGCAGCTGATGTTAGTGTGCTGTCTGCAGTGCGTGATTAATGTTGCGGGCGGTGTGCTTGCTGGCGGGTCCGCAGTGCGCGTGCAGCGTTGCGTGAGACCAGCCCTGAGGCTGATGTCCCGGGGAGTCCCCGCAGCTACTGGTTTGGCGGCGGCGGCACGCGGCGCGCGCCAGCGGGCGGCGCGCGGCCCTCATTTAACGGAACGCTCCGCCGTGGGCCGCCAGTACCTCTCCGGAGCCCGCAGTGCAGCCATGGTCAGGCACCAAGCATCACTCGCCTACTGCGCGTGCGCAATAGCCGTCTTGGCAGCCACAGCAAGTGCCCGTGAGTACATACCGTCGTCTCGTTCCCGGTGGCGTGGTCCTCACATTCGGCTCGGTTCTGCCCCGCTTTACAAATGTGTTCAATATATTATTTGTAAACGGTCTTGTGAAGCTGTGACATGATTTCAGCAGAGCTTAACTTAGCGGTGTCTATGCCGTAGGAATGTTCACCAGTGCGACTGTTTGTACCTACTATAAGACGTACACGAGGTTTGAGATTTATACCCAGCAAAAAAGTGAATTATCATGTTGAACATTTTTTCAGTCTTATGTCATCACCTGTGTACATGTGCAAAGGATCCTTAATTATTACTCGTCACTGTTCTCGGAAACTGTACTTGCAGAACCAAAACGTAATTGGGTCTGATGGACGCCAGAATTATTTGTTGGTGCAGAGGATAGTTCACGTACAATAAAATTGTTTCAGTAACCTTGACTGAAGTTTTTCAGGCTTAAGGTGGCCTGTTTGCGGGAGAAAATTGAGCACAGTTACGCACGACTTTTATGAAGGGCCATTTCGAATTATTCCCCAAATTTGCTAGGCGAGCAAGCATTTAACCTTAACTCATAATGTTTTAACTGTCTCCTCTATGATGAACACTAATTGGTAGACATACAGCGATTTGAGCCAGATCCTATTTACTGTAACTTGTACCATTTCTTATACTCGTCACAGCACATGACCGACAGATTTGCTGCATCTCCTTAGACTCTTCTGTCTCTGAATAGTATGCTCTTCTCCCTATTTACGCTGTGGATGATTGTGTATTGTTTGATTATTGCATTATGTATATGTAAAACAAGGTGCAAAAAATCATTTTATGCATTCATTTTGTATCGTGCAAACTAGTCGCGAAACGGCAGGAACACCAGAATAAATTTCCAGTAAAGAAATTTCTTGTATCAGAAAAGACTATCTTTAAGTTTAATTAACATTCATCGTCTGAGTTACTGACGTCTTTAGCTCTTAAATTCTTTCCTCCATGTCGATCAATTTTACTAGATGAATTTTTGTAGCGGATTGGAAATAAGGGCAGTTAGGGAGCAATACCATGTTGATAAAGATTTGTTCAGTACGGTATACGAAGAAACAGGTGCAGTTCTTACCTCCTGTCGGTTTGAGTCATGACTGCCAGGTCAACGATAGTAGGAACACTGGCGAAATCCTTTACCTTTAACCTTTAGAAGACTGCCATTAAAACAAAATTGAATTAAAAGTCGGTATAGGCCATTTTAAGCTGAGAGATTATGAATTTGACCAATAAACCAACGTGGATAAATATTTCCAAACTTTTTCCTAAATAGTGCCGAAACAAAAGAAACCTCCTGTGGGAAAACTACCAATTCGTAATCGTAAAATATTAAAATTAGTTCGCGTCCAGCGTGATGCCTCTGTTAACTTCTGCAGAGTATCACTAAATGTTGTGTAATGTCTAAAATTATTTTCTGATTAGGAATAATGCAGAATAATGTCGAAAGGATGTCAGTGTTGCTATCGGAACTATTTATATAAACGGTGCTGCCGTGGATGTGTCGGCAATAAGCGATCCTGAAAATGATTGATGAGGTTTTAGAGTAACATATTCACTCCGTTTTGCGATCATCTAGGATTCCACGTGATAGCTCATCAGAGATAAAAAAAAAACACTAGACGTTTTAAGTTATACGAAAAAGACTAACTACATTAAATGACTATAGACAATTAGCGCTGCAATGTTAGAGACCCCATGTGAGCTTCAAAATGCTTCCGTGTTGTTTCTCATCTGCTTTTCAGAACTACATGCGATCCTAATAACTACATGTAACAAAGATTGGTTAGTAATATTTACTTTCTTTCAATTTAACGTGCTTATTCTGTGAACAGCGGATTCGCAAATGCCGCAACCCCATTTTCTGCTAAGTATGTCTGTCTCGGCACATTTGCGCTTTCCAGTGAAATGAAAGTAATCACTTTTTAGAAACAGATATTTCATTGCGTTAGTGCGTCAGCGACAATAATTAAAAAAGCAAGTACTACTAAAGCGTAGCGCAGTCTGTCAGGACAGAAGACTTCTCCTCACAGCTGGAACAGCAGCGCATGTTAAAGAGCTAACGGTAACACGTTAGTGCATGAGTAACAGTTTTAGCTGCGGGCAGACATGAAGACATCCATTTGGAAAAATGGTTTCCAGTAAACTGTTACGAAACAATGTGGCTCAAACCATGTACACTTCTCATAGTTCTGCGGGCAAACCTGTGAATGCTCAGTGTCCACCCAATTTATATGAATATTTTGATAAATCGATGAGAACGTTGTCTACAAATATCATTACTGTATTTAACAATATTGGCAACACAAAAAGTCAAAGAGACATTTCGTGTGAAATTCATGACGGGGTCGTTACTTCTGCCCTTCTCACTATCACGTAAACAATGGGTAAAAGCAATTTCTCTTTATTTACGTATCAGGATGACAGATTAAAGCTGATAAATTGGACACGAAAAAAACCGCTAGTGTCACGTTTAAACTACCTAGTGCTCGTAGACTGCAGTGGTACATAATCTTTGTATGTTCCTTCACGTCGTCATAACACCACTGATAAGTTACACCGTGTTTTTTAGCGACTCGCTGCAGCTTTACAACGTGGGTATAAAAGCTTCCCTGGTACAGACGAAAATGTTGGTTTATGGGAGCGTAAATTTCTCTTATACTTCACAAGCGTTTCTTTTCCTGCTTTAGCTTCTTACTGCCGTGTTAAGATGCCAACGAGTGATACTTTCCTCTCCTAACGTGTCGTATGTTTTTGTATAAACTTAGTGACTGGATACCATGTTAAAAGCATCTGGCTCAGTTCGTTCGAGAATGTAGAGTAGTGAACACAGAAATCAGAGTAGCCTAGATTTTTTACCCAGTAACCAATTACACACAGTATCGCAACCAGATCAAAATGCTACTTTTTATAAGAGTATAAATTGTGTGCCAGTGCGCTTTTGTTCGGCAGTATTAATAAATTCTTCAAAAGATTTTATATTACATTTGTGTCCACAGCTTCAAGTACCCGTCTCAGCAGGGTTTTAAGGTTGCTGTTGTTGCGCTGGTAGTCATAATTTTCTGTTACTGGGGCAAATGAGTCACTTTGTCCATCTTCCGTTTGCATTGTGTAAAACAGATATGTCCAGAAACTACATGCAGTTTACATTTGTCAGATACCAGTATGTCAAATATCGAGAAAAAGACCAACATTGTTAATTCTCTGGACACAACATGATTGATATCGATTGTTTTTCACTTGAGGCTAGTTTACAGATTTAACATGTAAAATAGTGGGAAAATGTTTCATCAGGTGCGATACAGCTACGTTAGCTGAAACATAGCCAAAAGTGCAGTAGACATTTTTTCTAACAATTAGCATCTTAGGGATGACTTCACAGCGCAGAGAGGAAATAGAAACAACAAAAAGAATGCCAAGATTCTAAACTAAACAAAAATAACACAGCAACAAACTATCTTATATGGCATAGGACTTTTTAAAGTTAAAAATTTAACGCTTTGAACGTTGCCCCTTAAACTCTGAGACTCAATGTGCAGGCGTAAAGTATTTTAAACCATGATTCGAATTTAAGGGGTATAAAATAATTATTCTGCGGGCATCGTACAGATACATAAATTTGTCGCTCAACTCCTCACATATAGTAGCGGTACATCGGTGTTTCTCAACAGTGACAGAGGCATTTCAGCAGACTGGCCGCGTCCTTGCCTGTGGTATTTGGCTTCTCGGTGTCTGTTCAGAGCTGTGACTTGTTTACTGATCGTGTTCATCGCGTGTCTTTTCTTGCCTCACACTTACGTCCGGGATGTGAATCTCTCACGGAAGCTACCTGACTTGCTACTGTGCGCACGCAATAACTGTGCGAAGCAACGGGAACAATGAAAGGATAGCAGAAGATACAGCCTAAGATGATGATCGGGCTAACTACATTTAAAACTGCACTAGCTACACGTAGTTTTGACGGCCTAATCACTGTCTGTTAATACAGTCATCCCATGTATTGTATACTTTCTGTCTTCGTGGATCCAGACAAGCAATGACTATGGCACGGAACGTTTTCTGAGTCATAGGGAAATCACCCGTTCCCCATTCTTATGCTACGTATATACTGACAAATATGCGCATTAGAATCATTCGTAGTCTCTCCGTCAGTGAAGCTGAATTACTCCCACAGCTTGCTTAGTGGCACTGAAACGATGTAATACACAGAACAAGTTCAACTAGAGAACGTCTGAATTGGTGCACGAGTGTGGACTTTAAAAGCAAGACACATGAATATACTGCAAATAAAGGTGGAAATATATACCCCGCTTTGTAACAGTATAGTAACAGTTGACAAGGAGTTTAATTATTATGCCTCCCAAGTAGCAGTAATGTTGTATTAATTTGGAAGTATTTCCCGACAATTTGCAAGGTTGTACTGGATGAGCTGGTAGGACTCTCATTTTAAGGGTTTTCTGCTTACATCTACATTACACGTATAATGGTAGTTGTTTCTTTGCCCAAGCTATATGTAACTGATGTGGTGATTTCTGAAGTTACAAGCATTCAGCTGTATTTGACACAGGCATCTAAATTCAAAAACTGTACTAGTTTTGCAATTCTCTTCTTGGCGTTTGCTCCTACAGGGCTCATACAGTTGTCATTATACCGTCCAGTGTCACTTTTTTCTTGCTCTATGAAACAAATCATAGTATTGATTAAGAAGAGTAACTTGAGTCACCACTGAAACTTAAAGGTCGTCCCAAGACGGCTATGGTATTTCTTTTTTGTTCCAGTTTTACAGGATATTTAAATAAATAACTCCAAACTTTTGTCATCAAACAGTGATACTCTAATCTGCAGATATGTGTACCTGCGATGTGGCAAGTTTAAGTTTTTAAGTGCAGACGAACTATAAAGCAATTGATAAATAATCAAATAGCTGCCATGGGGCGACAATTGATACTTGCTTCAATGAGAAGGCTTTCGGTGTGGCGTACGTAGTATCACAGATTGTGGCTGAATCAACCAAAAACAATTTTTTCATGAACAACACAATGATAGTTGGTTTAATCCACTCATCAGTATGCCTCTCAAGTCATTCATGGATGCGTTCATGCTCCCTCTCCACACACAGAAACGCAATTTAATGTGCGAGGATTTACAGTGCCTGCGTACTGGATAACTGCCGTCGCTACACGTAGCTGTGGTGATGAGAAGCAATGACGTAGATAGGCAGCTGAAGCGTCTAGAGCTCTATCTATCTCTCTCTCTCTCTCTCTCTCTCTCTCTCTCTCTCTCTCTCTACACGCAACTGGTGCAAGTGAACAAATAAACGATGCGCTTAGCGTACGACAGCTGGTATCCCATTCTGCAAATAGCACGTGAGAAGCGACCTGTAAATAATTCCATCGAATTATATCATTGCCCACTCCTCAACTTTGTTAAAATCCGTATTGAAATCACGTGAGAACTTACAACTGCAGAGAAGTCATTCCCATGCTCATCGGTAACACTGCTGAGGAAATACAAATATTCCTTCTGAAAATGTAGAACAACCAAGGGTCAACAGACAAATGATTTATTAATGGTGTCTTTCAACTAGATGAAATTCATTGATTACAGAGCCACTAAGAAGTCTGGGTTGATAGGTGCAGTACGTGAGTAGTTACTAACAGAATAGGAAATGGACAATCGCGGGTGGCATCTGTATCGACTACTCAACCACATTTTTTTTGTCTAAAAAGTAGGAAACCGTAATTAATTTTTGCAGTGTCTAGAAACTATGATAAAACTTGTGCTACCATTGGGTGTTCGATGTTGAAGGCGATTTTGTGTTCGTTCGAATGGCATAGAAGTGTGTGTTGTCTGGCCTCAGAGCGATATCGATAAGAAGATATAGCTGAAGAAAGGTCATGGACCTCAGGTGCGCGTTTTGCGTGGAGCCGGTTTTTGCCGCCGGCCACGCGAGGAAAAACAACGCAGTACGGCCTGCTTCAATCAGCCAAGCATTCCTGCTCGCGGATGAGTCTCTCCCGCAGGTGTGTAGGAAGACGGAAGGCTACGTCGTTCTACTCCGAGCCAGCGCCTACCGCGTCGTGACGAAAGTTAAAAAAATAAAAATAAAAAAAATAAAAAAAAAAAATAAAAAAAATTGCCCAGTAGGCAATAAATGATGGTCTGGCGACACACACTGAGTTCACAGATATTTTGTCATGGTTTTGTACAATTTTCTGATGATTTTCAACTCGTAACGGAGCAGAGATTAGGTAGCGACTTGATCTCAGACGGCAGCATTTTGATGAGTGTAATGCAAGATCAAGTAACTAAAAGAGTGAAACTAAAAAGAGTGCAGTTAGTTTAGTCTCAACATGCTGTCCTATTACGGATATACATTTAGTTAAGCGATTTACTTATTTTTAGACCATTTAGTAGTATATTTTTTCACGCTCTGCAAAGCAGGGATTTATGGAGGCGATCACTTCATCTTTTGATGAAAATTTCTTGCCAACAAGACAAATTTTCAAGTGTGGAAATACTATAATATGACTTGGTATTAAATGTGAATGAGGGGCCAGCAAACCAGTCTGGAACCCTACTGATCATCTCGTCATTGTAAGAGCTGTGAACTTGAGCATTGTTCTACTGAAGGAGCACGTTTTTGTGTTCCAACCTTGATCGTTCTTAGATTATCTCCAGTTGCAAACGAATGGAAAAAGTGTAGTCAAGTTACGATGAGCAAATAATGTTAAGAGATCATAAAGCTGTCTTCAACGCAAATGTTGTTTTAATGCCACAGCGCTTTAGTATGCATTATCTTACGGCAAGTATGCCCTTGCCTTCCCCTCTTCATTTGAACTAATTTATCCAGTCAGTTACAAGCAGTTAATTTATCCAGTCAGTTACAGGTGGTACCACAGTTTAGCGTGGTCTGCGAAACACGCTATACCTTAGAATTTCTTCCTGCGGATACATCATAGCGAAATGTTAAAGAAGCCGTAATTGGCAGAAACATTCACAGGGCTCACTAAATATTGAACTCCAAACGTCTGACATTTTTAATCTGAAGTGAATCCATTTATCCACAGAGTCGTACATAAAGATTAAAAGTCCAAAATGCAGTGGTCATCGCCATACGAGCAGAAAAATAGTCTTTGCCTTCATTGAAGCATTCACACCAACTTTCATGTATTTCGACTTTTACGTGGGCGTTTGAGTGTAATCACCAAAGGCGTCATTCAGCTTTCCCAAATTCATCAGTAACATAATGTTTTAATTATGTCAGGGATCTAAAAGATCATTAGTCTCACACAACTTAATTTTGTAGTTGTCCATTACTATAACAAAGTTTTCAATGGTTTACTTTCTACTGACCTCAACTGGTCGGCAGTAATTCTTTGTAATTTCTTTCCAAGAAATTAACATGGCTTAACAGTCGTCACATATAGTGAAACTAAGACTTAACTGGTACTTCCTTAAACTATAGCTGTCTATTTTAGTTAACCGATTTTGTAATTTTTTATTGTACTAGTTGTATCCGGCTACGCCTTGTTATGACCCAGTCTGGTAAAACGGCAAACAAAGAAAGAGAAAGCACACGTTTCTAATACACATGGGAATTGAATATATGTCCTAATATCCTTCTCTCGGCTGCCTCTACCCATCTCGTCCTGTCCTTCTCTTTGTCAATCTCCTCCTCTTCCTGTCTACTCCTACCCCACTCTTATGTCCATTTCCTCCCACCCATCTGTTCATCTCTTCATCCCCCCACCCTCCACCCCCCCCCCTAACCAAATTTCTCTAACCTTGGGGCTTATTTATTGTTGTTACAAATTCAGATTATATAGCAGTATTATAATCTTAATACAATATCCCAGAAGTACAACTTACTCGTCAAAGACTCACCACTCTTTGGTGAGTACGTGCTTGGCTACCATGGGACCCCACCCTTTGCAGCACTGCTTCCTCTTCCTTTGCTGCATATCTGGACTTTAACTATCTCTTATCTCCGCTGACTTTCCGTCAGATAGTCCTTTAGGTACAGACCCTGCCTGGAATTTGTTCGCTCCCAGCTCTACCTCAGCTTCCATTAACGATTATATGGTCCCTACTACTCGGTTTGGCCTGTCATCTTTTCCAAATTTTACAGAAGTGTTTGTCATGCAGGGAAGGTCGCCCACTGTGGTGTATGCTGTGCCTCGGTGCCCTCCCGCGCTGGCACTCTTTCTTCCTGTTGTAGTATGCCCAGTGCCCAACACAAAGCACAGTAGCCTTCTTTTGGAAGGGGGGGGGGGGAGGAGGAGGAGGTTAGTCAAGTACCTAACCTGACCACACAGGGAACACACTGTTAGTGTCTGCGCTGCACAGTCCCCATGTATGCCATGGAGTATGTCCCCATCATGACTAGAGCACAGGGACTCCCGGTAATGGATTTGTGGCCAGATAACCATTGCTCTGGCTGCTTGGTGCCTATGGGAACAGCCCCAGTTGGAGTGGGTAGCACTATAGTGGAAAATTCACGCTTGAAGCGACTTAAACTTTGTGCAGCTGGTGATCATATGACTCCAGCAACTTCTTCACATGGAAAGATCTCTTAAGCTGCAAAGAAGTACAACCCAGATGCGTTCCCTTCCTTGGCTATGCCAAGGGAGAAATAGAGGACTTGATGACTAGGAGCAAAATCCTTTCCCCCAAAACCTGATCTGTACCAGGACCGAAGAGAACACCTTTTTGACCACAAAGCCTTTACTATTTTTGGGAACACATTGGAGACAAATGTGGGAAAGTTGCAGCTATCTCTAAGATGAAAAGCAGTGCCCTCCTGCCTAAAACGTCATACGCTCTCTCGTGAAAAGTTGGGTGACATTCCCGTGACTCACTCCCACATGTGTCTCAGTATGGTCCAGTGCATTATCTTTCACAATGATATGCTTTCGCAATCTGACAATGAGCTGTGGGGAAACTAAGAGCAAAGAGGTGTGCACTTCATTTGCCATGTACTTGGGGGACCAAGGGAAACCAGAGCTGCTACTGGGGCGTTCATCTTCACTTTAGAGGGCGGTACATTGCTTGAGAAGGTCAAGCTGGTGGTCTGCTGGTGTGACATGAAACCCTATGTTCCTCATCCTTTGAGATGCTTCAGGTGTATGAAACTTGGACATACATCTTTCCATTGCACTGTTACCTCTGTCCACAGAGATTGTGGACATCTGCTTGTAACCCTCCCACCATCTGTGCAAACTATGGCGAGCTCTCCCTCCTGAGCATATTGCTCCATTTTTAAACGTGAGGACAAAATCCAGGAATATAAGACCATGGACGAGCTCACATAAGACGCCAGAAATTGTATGAGTGTCTTAATCTCATACAAATGACAAAATCTTACACTACAGCTTCAACATCGTCACCTTCTCTGTCGATGATGCCTTCCTCTGTTGAGCCTCTTATGGCGTGCCCACAGGGCCATCCATTGATATCAGTCGCCCAGGCGGTTGGGGGCCCTTTCATGCTTCCACCATACCCACTTTGGATGCATTTGCTCCTCACTTGCTAGGGACACCCAGCCTCAGGCACATCATCCACCTCTGGTTTCTGTAGCTGGTTTAGAGGTCCCTCAGGACTCTTCCTTCGATGCATCACGCTGGTCCACAGCCAGATGCCAGCCAGTGGCTGAAGGAACCGAAGGCTGCTGCCATTGGACTTCTCATTCTTCCTCTGTTCCCAAAGCCAATTCAGGGACACCTTCCCAGTCATTGTCTACAGTGGAGAAGGACAAAACTAAATCCTTTAAGACAAAGGAAACTGTGGTAGCCTCCACAACATTGGACTCTGCATGTACTCCATCTGTGCCCAAGGTGGAGATACTCTTGGTCCCTGAGACAACAGATCTCTCCAGGTAATATTCCACAGAACCTATGTCAGTGGCTCCCCTGTGCCACCCCTGCCATCTCAACCAGTGGCGGTACATGATCCTGTGTCGTAAGCTGCCCTGTCCCACCTCCACCCTGTTACTTCATACCTCTATTCAGTCTGATTCTCCAGTAGAAATTTAATGGATTTTTCCACTACCTGGCTTAGCTACAGAATCTTTTAAGCACTTACCCTGCATCCTGTATTGACATCCGTGAAACGTGGTTTCCAGCAACCTGCACTCCTGGCCTTCATGTTTCCCAAGGTTATTTAAAGAAGTGCACAAACTATGAGAGGATATCAGGTGGAGTTCTTATGTATGTGCTTGACCCTATATACAGCGATCTTGTGCCTCCTGACACACCTTTGGAGGCTGTTGTAGTTTGGGTGGGGGCACATCAGGATTTTACCATCTATAATGCTTATCTCCCTCTTGATGGTGTGTTCCAGGATGGACTGTCTGCATTACTCTCTTAGCTCCCCCAAACTTTCCTTACAATGATAACTGGCCATGGTCAAGACATCCAAACTTTATTGGCAGGACTTGATCTTTGCCTTTTGAACTCTAGTGCCCCCACACACTTCAGTGTGGCACACTGAACTTATTCAGCCATTGATGTCTCCTTTTTCAACCCTGGTCTTCTACCATCTATCAACTGGATTGTCCATGATGGACTGTACAGTAGTGACCACTTCTCTATCTTCCTGTCCCTCCCTCAGCATTGTTACTCTGGAATCCCAGCCATATGGGCAACGCAGCTGTTCAGCATAAAACGGCAGCCATTTTCTTGGTAGCCAACCAAGCCTTCCCCCCTTCTTAGAGACCTATGCCTAGTAAAAGAAGATATTCTGGTGGACCTCAGAGATCACTGCAGCCAATAGAGATGGTATGTGGGCTCTCCAATGCTGTAAGTACCACCCTTCACTGGAGCACTTCCTTACCTTTAAATGGCTCTAAGCCGTGTCTGCTATCTCATAAAACGAAAAAGCAAGAATCCTGGGAGTGGTGCTTTTCTACCTCCAGGTCACGTACCTCTCCACCACAGGTATGGGCAAAGATCAGACACCCTTACAGCTTGCACTCCCTTGCAGGTATACCAAGTATTTCCTTAGGTGGTAAGATTTATGCTCCAGATAGTGTTATGAAACATTTTGCTGAACATTGCGCTCAGTCATGCTCATCTGAGAACTACCACCCCGCCTTTTGGCTCATTAAACAGCAGGTGAAGTGAATGCACTTATCTTTTGCTACCTGCCACCTGGAGCCATATAATGGTTCCACTCAATGAATGGGAACTCTGCAGTGCCCTAGTCCATTGGTCTGATGCAGCCTCAAGGCCAGATCGCATCCACAGCCAAATGCTGAAATATCTCTCAATGGATTGTCAGCGTCACATCCTTGCCCTCTTTAACCAGATCTAGACTGAGAGTGAGTTTCCATCTTTATGGCGAGAAAGTGCGGAAGTTCCGGTACTGAAACCAGGTAAGAACCCACCTAGAGATAGACAGTCATCGCCCAATGAACCTTACTAACATTCTCAGTTAGTTGATCAGATGCGTGGTGGGCAAGCAGCTGTTTTGGCTCCTTGAATCTTGGGGCCCTTTGGCTGCATCTCAGGGTGGTTTTCACAAACGCCGCTCCACTGCTGATAATTTGGTTTACCTGGGGTCCACCATCTGATGGCCTCTGCTAGCCATCAGCAAAACACCTGCAAAAGGCTTATCACATGAGATGGTGTCATCACATCCTTACTATGTTATGTGTGGGTTCTCTAGGGTCCACTCCCGATTTTTGTCAAACTTCCTTCCACTGCATGTGCTGTATTCAAGTCGGTGCTTCACTCAGTATCCCCCATACCCATACTATGTCCCGCAGAGCTCTGTACTAAGCAACCCCCTCTTTCTAGTGGCCATCAATGGCCTAGTGGCGGATGTGGGGTGTTCATTTCGCCCTCCTTATATGCTGACGACTTTTGATTTTGTTATTGCTCCTCTAGTATGGGTATTTGTTGATCATCCTGTACACGTTGCTACACAAAACGAACAGACACGAGCTCTCACCCATGGCTTTTGGTTTTCAGCTGCCTAGACTCATATCATCCACTTCTATCACCATCGTACTTGCCACCCACATCCAGAGCTTTACCTGGACTATCAATTGGTTCTTGTAGTTGTGATGTGTTGCTTTATGCGACTGGTCTTAGATTCCCATCTAACTTGGCTTCCACACCTTCGCCAAGTTAAGTGAAAGTGCTGACAGCACCTCAATACACTTCACTGTCAGTCACACTAACTTGGTCACAGATCTCTCTACCCATTTACGGCCCTAGAAAGCCCATATTCTGTCCCATCTTGATTATGGGAGTCTTACATTTGGTTCAGTATCACCCTCAGCATTGCAGATATTGGACCACATTCATCACTGTGGGTCTGACTTCTGACAGGAGACTTCTGCACTAGCCCTCTGAACAGCCTAAAAGTCGAGGCCAGTGTCACTCTGTTACCTATTAGGCATCAGCAACAGCTGCTCAATTATACTACATGCTTTTGTAACTTCCCTGAACGTCCCAACTACTGCGTCCTTCTTCTTGAAAGACAGCTCCACCTCCCACAACAGTGACCCAGAACTGGGTTTTCAATTGCTGCATACCTCCAGTGTGTTTGTTCAGAACTGTTACTTCCTCCACTGTCGCCTCTGGTCAGGGAGACATTGGTTCTGCCCCCCTTATTCACGTTCGATCTTGCACTTGCAACAGTATCCTAATGAATGGTGACTTCCTTAGCAGCCTTCAGGCTATAGACCAGTGCTACTCTCCTCACCCACTGGTTGCAGTTGTCTAGGATCTTGTCCCTGACCTCCACCAAGCTCGATGGCCAGTAGTTCTCGTTTGGGATTTCCAGTAGACAAGCTGGCCATCAGTATGCCTTCTGGAAATTGGGGTCACTTTGGTCAGTCAGTCGCTGGAAGTCTGGAACTCTGAACGGTCTGCCCTGTTCTCCCAAACACTAAGGAGGCTATGGTCACATAGCAGTCTTTCCTGCATGCTTCTCACATGGAATCCACCGTCCTCTGTCTACTCCACATTGGCCACACTTGGCTAAGGCTTGGCCGCATTGTTTGACATGAGGATCACCCTCACTACCAATGTGGAGCATGCCTGATGGTGGCCCACTTTCTCATAGACTGCTCTAATTTAGCTGCTTTGAGACAACATTGTAATCTTCCTGAAATGCCACCTCTGGTGCTAGCAGATGACGCCAAAGTGGCTGAACTGGTGTTACATTTTGCCCACGAAGGTGGTTTCTATTCATCTCTGTAAGGTAGGCCTTTTGGCGTCACTGATCACCTGAGGTATTGGATGGCCACCCCTCTCTTGCCCTCCTGCCCACCCTGGGGCTCCCTTGGCGTTTGGTGGCCCTTGCCTGGTGACCTAGCCTGGCCTGTATGCTTTCAACCTTTTTTATTCTTTTTCATTTCTCATTTTTCATTTCTCATTTTTCATTTCTCAGTTTCAGTGCCTTGTCTGTACTCATGCTTTAACGACTTTTATGTGTGGTCTTTATTGGTTTTATTCTGTTTTTATTGTGTTAATTACACTTAGGTTTTCCAGGATTTGCCTTTCACCTCCTTCCCCTGACAACCACTCCTGGTTTCTCCTAAACAGATGAAGAGACTGATGACCTTGCAGTTTAGTCTCGTTCAGTCCAAAGAAACAAACCAACCAGCCAACCAACTAACTACAGCTTTCGTGTTTTCTTTGGAAATTGTCTGTGAGGAAGAAAACAACAAAACAGCAATGTGTTGTGTATCGGTCTGGGCACGAAAAAAAGGGAGTCATATCTCGGGTTCTGTTGATGACTGAGATAAGCAGTCAAATGGCTTTACCAGAAATGTGAAATGGCTCGTAGATAGCTCTTTAGCTATTAGAAGAATGGACATACTGAGATGAGCAGTGAGTATGACAGGAGGGGATGCTGCGTAAGTTGGGAATTAGTTGGACGGAAACTATGCTCAGATAGCCGAATTTAAGGTGAGTGCTTGCATAGAGCGGGAAATCCGAGTTCGAATTCCGCTCCAGCAGAAGTTTTCACTTGACGTCATTAAATTCATTTCCACGCCCAGTTGTCTCCAGTGTCAAAATTTATTACATTTCATAGTGTATATCTACGTCTGTGGCATGAAGAACGATATCTGCCAGTTTGGCCCATCCTAAAGGACAGACAGCACACACAAATTAAACTGGAATGATAACGTGGATAATGTTATGGGGGGGGGGGGGGAAGCAAACCAGAACTGCGTTTTATTAGAAAAACACTTCGAAGGTGTGATAGTCAGTAAACAGACTGCCTATAGTATGATTGTCCATCCTTAGAAAATGGCAGCTCGTGTTGTATTATAGGAAAAGTAGTGTCACAGATATTACATGAGAGTTGGCGTGACAATCATTGCAACAAAGGCGTTTCTCATTGTGGGGAGATCTTCAATCCCCAGCTTTCTCTTCCGAATTTGAACATATTTTGATATTTAATTGGCAACAAAGCACATAGGAGGAAAAGAGCATCACAATAAATTCACAGCTGACTTAGAAAGATTTAAGCATTCGTTTTTCCTGCATACTGCTTGAAAGGGGAACGATAAGCAGATGACTTGAAGATGGTTCAATGAACCCTCTCTCAGGCACTTAATTGTTTGTTGCAGAGAAGTCATGTACAAGTAGGTCCAAAAGTTAAAATGTCGACCTCGTGAATATATGAGACAAAGGTCAGGAAACAGAATAAATGAAGGCTCTTGGTAAATATGAGTTTAGTCCACCTCTTGGTCCTCTTGGTCCTTACTGATGCTGCTCTTTCTAAACATTAAGGGTGTATAAATTAATAGATATACTCACATGGTGCAGGTAGAAACGACGGCCGTTTAAATAATTTGTAATTGGAGTTTGGTTGCTTTGTTTGAGAATTATTTAATCCCCACAATAGCCACGCACTTTCAACGTGTATCACCAAAGAAAGGGGGACGTACCTCATGTCATCTTAAAAAAAAAAACATAAAATTTATTAATTGTTGCTGACTGATATTAACATGGTTTTTACAGAAGTACTGATGTGGGAGTAGGATATTGTGTAAAGTCACATCCGGTATTCAGAATTAAATTTGTGTGTTAAGTTTAAAAGAACAGTTTTAAGCAATCACAAAATCTGGTACGCGACTACATTAAAAACAATAAATATTTTTAAAGTATAAACTAGTAACTGATTAGATCACAATGCTTTGAGAAGGTGGGCACAAAGAATCCACCCACACCTTTGGTACAGCCGGGGTTAATAGCTGCTAACACTTGGTTCAAGAAACATGAAAAAAGGTTGTGTATATGGAAGAAACCTGGAGATACTAAAAGGTTTCAGATAGATTATATAATGACAAGACAGAGATTTAGGAACCAGGTTTTAAATTGTAAGACATTTCCAGGGGCAGATGTGGACTCTGACCACAATCTATTGGTTATGAACTGTACATTAAAACTGAAGAAACTGCAAAAAGGTGGGAATTTGAAGAGATGGGACCTGGATAAACTGACTAAACCAGAGGTTGAATAGAGTTTCAGGGAGAACGTAAGTGAACAATTGACAGGAATGGGGGAACGAAATACTGTAGAAGAAGAATGGGTAGCTTTGAGGGATGAAATAGTGAAGGTAGCAGAGGATAAAATAGGTAAAAAGACGAGGGCTAGTAGAAGCCCTTGGGTAAGAGAAGAAATATTGAATTTAATTGATGAAAGGAGTAAATATAAGAATGCAGTAAATGAAGCAGGTAAAAAGGAATACAAACGTCTCAAAAATGAGATCGACAGGAAGTGCAAAATGGTAAGCAGGGATGGCTAGAGGACAAATGTAAGGATGTAGAGGCTTATTTCACTAGGGGTAAGATAGATACTGCCTACAGGAAAATTAAAGAGACCTTTGGAGAGAAGAGAACCACGTGTATGAATATCAAGAGCTCAGATGGCAACACAGTTCTAAGCAAATAAGGGAAGGCAGAAAGGTGGGTAGAGTATATAGAAGGTTTATACAAGGGCGATGTACTTGAGGACAATATTATGGAAATGGAAGAGGATGTAGATGAAGATGAAATGGGAGATACGATACTGCGTGAAGAGTTTGACAGAGCACTGAAAGACCTGAGTTGAAACAAGGCCCCGTAAGTAGACAACATTCCATCAGAACTACTGACAGCCTTGGGAGAGCCAGTCCTGACAAAACTCTACCATCTGGTGAGCAAGGTGTATGAGACAGGCTAAATACCCTCAGCTTTCAAGAAGAATATAGTAATTCCAGTCCCAAAGAATGCAGGTGTTGAAAGATGTGAAAATTACCGTACTATCAGTTCAATAAGTCACAGCTGCAAAATACTAACGGGAATTCTTTACAGACGAATGGAAAATTGGTAGAAGTGGACCTCGGGGAAGATCAGTTTGGATTCCGCAGAAATGTTGGAACGCGTGAGGCAATACTGACCCTACGCCTCATCTTAGAAGAAAGATTAAGGAAAGGCAAACCTACGTTTCTAGCATTTGTAGACTTAGAGAAAGCTTTTGACAGTGTTGATTGGAATACTTTCTTTCAAATTCTGAAGGTGGCTGGGGTAAAATGCAGGGAGCGAAAGGCTATTTTGTACAGAAACCAGATGGCAGTTATAAGAGTAGAGGGACACGAAAGGGAAGCAGTGGTTGGGAAGGGAGTGAGACAGGGTTGTAGACTCTCCCCGATGTTATTCAATCTGTATATTGAGCAAGCAGTCAAGGAACAAAAGAAAGGTTGAGAGTAGGTATTAAAATCCATGGAGAAGAGATAAAAACTTTGAGGTTCACCGATGACGTTGTATTTCTGTCAGAGACGGCAAAGGACTTGGAAGAGCAGTTCAATGGAATGGACAGTGTCTTGAAAGGAGGGTATAAGATGAACATCAACAAAATCAAAACAACGATAATGGAATGGAGTCGAATTAAGTCGGGTGATGCTGAGGGACTTGGATTAGGATATGAGACGCTTAAAGTAGTAAATGAGTCCTGCTATTTTGGGAGCAAAATAACTGATGATGGTCGAAGTAGAGAGGATAAAAAATGTAGACTGGCAATGGCAAGGAAAGCGTCTCTGAAGAAGAGACATTTGTTAACATCGAGAATAGATTTGTCAGGAAGTAGTTTCTGAAAGTATTTGTATGGAGTGTAGCCATGTATGGAAGTGAAACATGGACGGTAAATAGTTTGGACAAGAAGAGAACAGAAGCTTTCGAAATGTGGTGCTACAGAAGAATGTTGAAGATTAGGTGGGTAGATCACGTAACTAACGACGAGGTATTGAATAGGATTGAGGAGAAGAGTAATTTGTGGCACAACTTGACTAGAAGATGGGATCGGTTGGTAGGCCATGTCCTGAAGCATCAAAGTATCACAAATTTAGCATTGGAGGGCAGCGTGAAGGGTAAAAATCTTAGAGGGAGACGAAGAGATGGATACACTAAGCAGATTCAGAAGGATGTAGGCTGTAGTAGGTACTGGGAGATGAAGGAGCTTGCACAGGATAGAGTAGCATGGAGAGCTGCATCAATTCAGTCTCAGGACTGAAGACCACAACATCATCTGTGATTTGAAGACAGTGTCCATATTTCGTGTACGGGGCACCCAGAAAATGAATCTACACTCCTTGAAATTGAAATAAGAACACCGTGAATTCATTGTCCCAGGAAGGGGAAACTTTATTGACACATTCCTGGGGTCAGATACATCACATGATCACACTGACAGAACCACAGGCACATATACACAGGCAACAGAGCATGCACAATGTCGGCACTAGTACAGTGTATATCCACCTTTCGCAGCAATGCACTATTCAGTGTCCCCCTCGACGATCACCAGAGGTGTACGGCCAGTGTAGGAGATCGCTCCCCACACCATGATGCCGGGTGTTGGCCCTGTGTGCCTCGGTCGTATGCAGTCCTGATTGTGGCGCTCACCTGCACGGCGCCAAACACGCATACGACCAACATTGGTACCAAGGCAGAAGCGACTCTCATCGCTGAAGACGACACGTCTCCATTCGTCCCTCCATTCACGCCTGTCGCGACACCACTGGAGGCGGGCTGCACGATGTTGGGGCGTGAGTGGAAGACGGCCTAACGGTGTGCGGGACCGTAGCCCAGCTTCATGGAGACGGTTGCGAATGGTCCTCGCCGATACCCCAGGAGCAACAGTGTCCCTAATTTGCTGGGAAGTGGCGGTGCGGTCCCCTACGGCACTGCGTAGGATCCTACGGTCTTGGCGTGCATCCGTGCGTCGCTGTGGTCCGGTCCCAGGTCGACGGGCACGTGCACGTGCACCTTCCGCCGACCACTGGTGACAACATCGATGTACTGTGGAGACCTCACGCCCCACTTGTTGAGCAATTCGGCGGTACGTCCACCCGGCCTTCCACATGCCCACTATACGCCCTCGCTCAAAGTCCGTCAACTGCACATACGGTTCACGTCCACGCTGTCGCGGCATGCTACCAGTGTTAAAGACTGCGATGGAGCTCCGTATGCCACGGCAAACTGGCTGACACTGACGGCGGCGGTGCACGAATGCTGCGCAGCTAGCGCCATTCGACGGCCAACACCGCGGTTCCTGGTGTGTCCGCTGTGCCGTGCGTGTGATCATTGCTTGTACAGCCCTCTCGCAGTGTCCGGAGCAAGTATGGTGGGTCTGACACACCGGTGTCAATGTGTTCTTTTTTCCATTTCCAGGAGTGTGTGATTGATGGAATGCATACGGTACAGGAGTGGTGGTGCTGCTACAGCGTGTGCTGTGTCCTCAGAGCGGTGCGAGTCGCCGTGCGTGCGGGTGTCGGAGTGTGGCTGGCTGGCGGAGCTGCTGCGTCGCGAGCCGCGGCCGCCGGGCGCCGCCCAGCTGCTGCGGGGCCTCGTCTGCGGCAGGGACGACCGCTTCGTGCTCGTCTGCTGTGGCCCGCCGCCGGGGCAGCCCAAACCCAAACCTCAACCTCAGCCACAGCCACAGCCGCAGCCAGAGCCGCAGCCGAAGCCGCAGCCGAAGCCGCAGCCAGACGGGCCTGTCAGGCCACAGGACCCGCTGCAGCACCCCAACCTGCGGCTCCTGCCCATGTGAGTGGAGCCGTCTCTTTCCCATGTCTGCTATTCTTTTCCCTAATTATGACCGCTTATTACTAGATACAATGTATATGCCAACTTCATAGTCAAAATTTCGGAGGTTGTTCAGTCATATTTTCTTTGTGTTTTCGTTTAAGGGGCCCGTAATCTCGGACGGGCCATTGCGGAAACGAACCCAGTTAAGGGACCCCGTTTTGAAACATCGTAATTCTCATCCATAGAGATTCGTAAGTTTCAAATTTGGCTCATAGTGACGTGCAACCTTCCTCTCTAATGGTACAAAAGCGTGGCGCCCTGCGACGTCACTTTCGGGCTGGACGACGCTTCTGACAGGAAGGTGTCGCCAAATGCGACAAAAAAGCTCACAGCTCAGAACGTCACGTGGCATGTAAGGCGCCAAATGCGAAAAAAAACTCACAGCTCAGAACGTCACGTGGCATGTAAGGTGGATTAATGGTGTCACATTGGCACCAAACTTCACCACAACTCTGCCCAGCGCCACCGTGTCAAACCATGGAAGTGTTATCACACCCCTATTTCATACCTTCTTTTGACACCTTTGCGACGGAGGTTAGAACCGCTACACGCCAAACCCCATCGACACTCCTCAGGCAGTGTTTGCCTCCCTTCAGGAGCTAGAACAGCGGCAAACCAGAATGTGTTTCGACGGGTAATTTCGTAATGTGCTCAATTAAGGTCTTTTGGTGGCACTCAGGACCTTGCTGAACTTTGGGGTGTTAGGGGTACACTTTGCTGTCTTATTCACGCACATTCATGGCCATGTATTGGGCACTCTGCTTTACTAAACAGTCCTCCCTCACTCGAGTTTTGTTATGTCTGGACTCAGTGAGTAGCCTTCAGTACATTCCTCGGTATTTATCCAGCACACCTTGGTCTCTATCAACAACCTTCTCACTTATGTTAGTGCTGCTACTAGTTTCGAACCCCCTTGCGGGTCCGGGGGTTAGAATAGGCCCGAGGTATTCCTGCCTGTCGTAAGAGGCGACTAAAAGGAGTCCCTCCCCCTCAAGGGGGTAGTTAGCGCCTGCGTCCGGAGACGGACAGTTTCACGACCTATAATTGCGTTCATTTTGGTTTTTCACTTCTTCTGGTTTCTTCCTTCCTTTGGTTGGTTCCTTCCTTTGTTCTTCTCCATCTCACTGTCTTACTACTTCTTCTCCTTGCCTTCTTCTCCTTCTCTGGTCTCCGCTTCGGCGTTTGAGACAGTATGTCCTTTCTTTCCCTCTCTCCTTTCTTTTTCCTCTTCTTCCTTCCTCCCTGTGCGTGCCTGAAGGCCGACCCACGCGTTCGCACGCGTAGCCGGTGACGGGGTAACGCGTAATTCCCCGCCCTGGGTAGACAAGTAAGGCACGCACGTACCCCCTGGTAAAGGCCAGGCCCATGGAGGGTTGATTGCCTGAGCTGACACCTTCCGACCATGCCGATTGGTCCCTCCGTCCGTTTCTCGGGAGGTGTGACCTGAGGTGTGAACAATCACCTAAGGCGGGAGTGCCCTCTGAGAGGGTCCCCACAAGGAAGCAGCGCGCCATCGGAGACGCTGGCAATCATGGGGGATTCCTCCGCAATGGATTTCTCTTCTTCTTTCTCGACTTCTGCCCACAAACGGAAACTTGACCAGCCACCAGTGACAAAAGTACTACCGCCTGCCCCACAGTTCCTCGTTGTTTCTCGATCTGAGGACGGAAAGGATTTTTCCTCTGTCAACCCTTTCGTTATCCAGAAGGGCGTAGATGCCATAGCCGGATCTGTCAAGTCTTGTACCAGGTTGCGTAATGGTACCTTGTTACTAGAAACTGAGAGCGCCTTTCAGGCACAAAAACTGCTTCGGGCCACACTTCTGTACACGTTCCCTCTCCTGGTGGAGGCTCACCGCACTTTGAATTCGTCTTGTGGAGTAGTCTATACTAGATCACTCGACGGATTGACTGACGAGGAGATTCAGTCTTTCCTCGCTGAGCAGGGCATGACGGCTGTCCATAGGGTCATGAAAAAGGTCAACAATGACCTTGTACCGACCCGGACACTTTTCTTGACCTTTGACAGTGTTCAGCTGCCGTCACGCATCAAGACGGGCCACGAGGTTATTTCTGTTCGCCCCTATGTCCCGACACCTACGCGCTGCTACCAGTGTCAGCGTTTCAATCACACTCGCCATTCTTGTGCCAATGCGGCTACATGTGTGACTTGTGGCAGGAATGCCATGAGGGTGACTGTCCACCTCCGTCTCCTCGTTGTGTGAACTGTCGTGGTGACCATGCAGCGTCCTCCCGCGACTGTCCCGTCTACAAGGAAGAACGATGTATCCAAGAAATTCGGGTCATAGAGAAAGTCTCCACCTCGGCTGCTCGCAAGCTATTCGCTAGCAGGAAGCCCACGTTGCTCCCAGCGGGGAAGTACAGTACTGTCCTCGCCTCTCCTCGGACTACCAGGGAGGTGGCGACGCAGACATGCGATCTGACCTTCAGCACTACGGTCGTCCGTTCGGCCAGTGCTAAGATCGCCCGGTCGACGTCTCCTCTTCCTCCCGCCCCCCCCCCCCCCCTCCGACACAAGCACTTTTATCAGCTTCTGTCAGGACGAAGACCCAGAAGTCAAAAGCACGGGCCTTCAAGAAAGAACCGTCTCGTGCAGACCTTCTATGTACCTCGAACCCTCAGCCATCGACCAATCCTTCCACAAAACGGCCTTCCAAGAAGGCTCGTAGGAATCACAGTTCTCCTTCCCCGCCACGGCGCATTTCTCCTCGTGCGCCCCCCAGCAGTTCCCGCCCCAGGCCGTCATCCGTTTCGCCTGGCCGCACCGCTGGTAGCCGGACATCTGGCCGTTCACCAGCGGAGGAAGCTCCCCCTTCCGGCCATCTTTACAAGATGGCCGATGAACCTATAGAACTAATGGACGATGACTGTCCGCCTCGTGCTAGCAGCGGCAGTGCTCGCTCGAAGCCGGGCCCTCAGCGGCCTTCTAGATGACCCCTTCTTGCATCTTCTTCTCACGATGGCACTTATTCACTGGAATATTCGCAGCATTCGTTCCAACCGAGAGGACTTGAAATTGCTGCTCCGCTCCCACCATCCGCTCGTCGTAGCCCTCCAGGAAACGAAGCTACGCCCATGCAATCAAATTGCCTTGGCACACTACACCTCTGAGCGTTTTGACTTACCCCCTGTGGCAGGTATTCCGGCTCATGGAGGGGTTATGTTGCTGGTCCGGGATGATATCTACTATGATCCCATCACATTGCACACCGGCCTGCAGGCAGTTGCCGTCCGCATTACTCTCTCCAGTTTTACATTTTCCATCTCTACCGTTTACACTCCATCGTCGTCTGCCGTTACCAGGGCAGACATGCTGCAAATTATTGCTCAGCTCCCTGCACCATTTTTGTTAACTGGAGACTTCAATGTTCACCATCCTCTTTGGGGCTCTCCAGCATACTGTCCGAGGGGCTCCCTGTTAGCAGACGTTTTCAACCAGCTCAATCTTGTCTGCCTCAATACTGGCGCCCCTACTTTCCTTTCAGACACCTCTCACACCTAATCCCATTTAGACCTCTCTGTATGTACTACCCAACTTGCACGCCAGTTTAAGTGGTATGCGCTTTCTCATACATATTCGAGCGACCACTTCCCGTGTGTTATCCATCTTCTGCATCATACCCCCTCTCCGTGCTCAACTAGTTGGAACATCTCCAAAGCAGACTGGGGGCTCTTCACTTCCAGGGCGACCTTTCAGGATCAAACCTTCACAAGCTGCGATAGTCAGGCCGCACACCTCACGGAAGTCATTCTCACTGCTGCTGAATATTCCATCCCTCACACTACTTCTTCTCCACGCCGCGTACCGGTCCCCTGGTAGACCACAGCATGTAGAGACGCCTTACGTGATCGTCGACGCGCATTACGCACCTTTAAACGCCACCCTACAGTGGCGAATTGTATCAATTACAAACGATTACGTGCGCAGTGTCGTATTTTTAAAGAAAGCAAGAAAGCCAGTTGGGCTGCTTTCACAATAACCTTCAACAGGTTTACTCCTTCTTCTGTTGTATGGGGTAGCCTGCGCCGGCTATCTGGCACTAAGGCCCACTCACCAGTTTCTGGCTTGACGGTCGCGAATGACGTCCTTGTGGCCCCTGAGGATGTCTCCAATGCCTTCGGCCGCTTTTTCGCAGAGGTTTCGAGCTCCACTCATTACCCCCCTGCCTTCCTCCCCCGAAAACAGGCAGAGGAGGCTCGGCCACCTAATTTCCACTCCTCGAATTGTGAAAACTACAATGTCCCATTCACCATGCGGGAAATCGAAAATGCACTTACCCCGTCACGGTCCTCCGCTCCGGGGCCTGATTCTATTCATATTCAGATGCTGAAGAACCTTTCTCCTGCGGGTAAAGGTTTCCTTCTTCGTACTTACAATCGCATCTGGATTGAGGGACATGTTCCCGCATGCTGGCGCGAGTCTATTGTTGTACCGATTCCTAAGCCGGGGAAGGACAAGCACTTGCCTTCCAGTTATCGACCCATCTCGCTTACCAGCTGTGTCTGTAAGGTGATGGAGCGAATGGTTAACTCTCGGTTGGTTTGGCTGCTTGAATCTCGACGCCTACTTACCAATGTACAATGTGGATTTCGTAGGCGCCGCTCTGCTGTTGACCATCTGGTTACCCTGTCGACCTTCATTATGAATAACTTCTTGCGGAAGCGCCCGATCGCGGCTGTGTTCTTTGATTTGGAGAAGGCTTACGACACCTGTTGGAGGGCGGGCATTCTCCGCATCATGCATACATGGGGCTTTCGCGGTCGCCTCCCTCTTTTTATTCGTTCCTTTTTAATGGATCGACAGTTCAGGGTACGTGTGGGTTCTGTCCTGTCAGACACCTTTCGCCAGGAAAATGGGGTGCCACAGGGCTCCGTTTTGAGCGTCGCTCTCTTCGCCATAGCGATCAATCCAATAATGGATTGCCTCCCAGATGATGTATCAGGATCCCTTTTCGTGGACGATTTTACCATCTATTGCAGCCCGCAGCGTACATGTTTCCTGGAGCGCTCTCTTCAGCGTTCTCTTGACCGTCTTTACTCCTGGAGTGTCGCCAATGGCTTCCGTTTTTCTGCCGAGAAAACGGTCTGTATTAACTTCTGGCGCTACAAAGAGTTTCTCCCACCGTCCTTACGACTCGGCCCCGTTGCTCTCCCATTCGTGGAGACAACAAAATTTTTAGGTCTTACATTTGACAGGAAACTTAGTTGGTCTCCACATGTGTCATATTTGGCTGCCCGTTGTACCCGTTCTCTAAATGTTCTCCGTGTTCTCAGTGGCACGTCGTGGGGAGCGGATCGAACCGTCCTACTTCGCCTATATCAGTCGATCGTCCGCTCCAAGCTGGATTATGGGTGCTTTGTATACTCCTCTGCACGGCCGTCCATCTTACGCCGCCTCAGCTCCATACAACATCGGGGTTTACGTCTTGCGATCGGAGCGTTTTATACTAGTCCCGTCGAGAGTCTTCATGCTGAAGCCGATGAATTGCCACTCACCTACCGGCGCGATATGCTGCTTTGTCGTTACGCCTGTCGGCTTCTGTCAATGCCCGACCACCCATCGTATCGTTCCTTTTTTGACGACTCTCTCGACCGTCAATACGGGTTGTATGTCTGTGCCCTGCTACCCCCTGGAGTTCGCTTCGTCGCCTCCAACACCTTGATTTTTCACTCCCTGCAACCTTTAGAGTGGGCGAGAGCCACACGTCACCTTGGCTCCAGGCTCAGGTTCGTGTTCACCTTGACCTCCGCTCGCTCCCAAAGGAGGTTACCCCCAGTTCAGTATACCACTCCCGTTTTGTCGAACTTCGCCCGAAGTTCATTAATATGACCTTCATTTATACAGATGGCTCTAAGACCAATGACAGGGTTGGGTGTTCTTTTATTTTCAGTGCACAAAGTTTCAAATACCGGCTACATGGCCATTGTTCGGTCTTCACAGCTGAGCTCTTTGCCCTCTACCAGGCTGTTCTTTACGTCTGCTGCCACCGACATTCTGCTTATGTCACCTGCTCCGATTCTCTGAGCGCCATCCAGAGCCTCAGTGATCCGTATCGTGCACCGGATCCAACGCTCTGTTCAGCAGCTGGTGGACGACGGGTCTCCAGTTAGCTTTATGTGGGTTCCTGGCCATGTCGGTATCCCTGGGAACGAAGCTGCAGATGCCGCGGCCAAGGCTGCGTTCCTCCAGCCTCGGACGACTTCTTGTTGTGTCCCTTCATCAGATTGTAGCACGATCATTTGTCGGTGCATTTTTTCGCTGTGGCATGCCGATTGGGCTGCACTTAGGGACAACAAGCTTCGGGCCTTGAAACCTCTTCCCGTAGCTTGGACGTCCTCCTCACGTCCTTCTCGGCGGGAGGAGGTCGTTTTGGCCCGGCTACGAATTGGGCACTGCCAGTTCAGCCATCGCCATCTGCTGACGGCAGCGCCGGTGCCGTTCTGTCCACGTGGGCAATTGCTGACGGTCCGCCACATTTTAACGTCCTGTCCGGATTTTACTACGCTGCGTCTTGATCTTGGCCTGCCATGTACTCTGGATGCCATTTTAGCGGATGACACAGGAGCTGCTGCTCGCGTTCTTCGTTTTATCAACTTCACACACCTGTCTAAGGACGTTTGATTATGCTGTAGTTTTTTAATCATATGTCTGTTAATACGTCTTTTATAGTGTTGTCCCTTTTAGTTGCTGTTTTAACCTTGTGCCTCGCGGTACATTCCTAAATTATTCAGGGCGCGATGACCATTGTAGTTGTGCGCCCTAAAACCACAAAAAAAAAACTAGTTTCGAAGATTTCCTTTGGATCCTCCATCACATGGGTATCCTGGGAAATGAACTTACTGATCGTCTAGCTGGTAGGTGGCTATTTACCTTCATTCTCTCTATGATTCCAGGGGTAGATTTGCTGCTTTATGTTAAATCACTTTTGGCTCAATCGTGGGCCAAATCTTAAGTGGCTACCTCTCCTCTCCAATGAACTTTGTACAATCAAGGAGACTCCCACAACATGACATGCCGGCCGGAGTGGCCGAGCGGTTCGAGGCGCTACAGTCTGGAACCGCGCGACCGTTACGGTCGCAGGTTCGAATCCTGCCTCGGGCATGGATGTGTGTGATGTTCTCAGGTTAGTTAGGTTTAAGTATTTCTAAGTTCTAGGGTACTGATGACCTCAGCTTTTAAGTCCCATAGTGTTCAGAGCCATTTGAACCACATGGCATTCTTCCTTCCCCTCTCCCAGTAGGAAGGTACCATCTTCTGCCATTTTCAATTTTCTGCAGGGCCCACCCCTTAACGTTATCCATATTTTCCTAGACTGCCCTGCCTTTTGGCACTTTATACTAAATTCACCCTTCCACCTTCCTTGTCCCAGAAGTTAGTGAATGATCTTCAGATGTTTGTCTTGTCTCAGCTTTCTTCGCAAAAGTGGTTTGTCCTCCCATGTTTAAGTCCTTGAATTAGCCTCTGGAATTAGTCCCTTGATTAGCATTAGTGTTGGCCATGAGGCCTTGACCTCGCTTCCATACCTGCCAGTTTCTCCCCCTCATTTGCCCTACTTTTTTTTCTTGTGCCTTCGTCACTCGGTGCTGTCCCCGATGTGTCTTGATCGTGGTATGGTGTGGGGATCGGAAAATGCCGGTGTTACTGGTGCCGCAACAGACAGTGTTTCGGTGGTGAACTTGCTTTCGCCATACCCACTCTCCGCCCCGCCCTCCCGACCCCCCTCCGGTTCTTTGCTCTTCTGCTGCACCAATGCTCCTTTTACCTATTTGTTGGCCTTTTTTCTCTTGCTCTTGACTGAACTGTGCTATTTGTGTTGTTGCTCTCTTTGTTTCTGCCACCTTAGATCATGGGTCCAACGACCTCACTGTTTGGTACCCTCCTCCAATCAACCAACCAACCAACCATTAAATACAAAGTAGTAAATATGCTTCAGATACGGAAGTACTATGATTATTATTTATTTATCAGACTGTTGGATCATGAGAGCCAGACCTACTTGGTCATAGAACGAGTCAGTACACAATTTCCAGAATGCTGATAAGAAAATTTACAAATTAAAAAATTAATAAAACATAAAAAATTGAGAGCTTAGGAATAAATAACTTATTATAGAGAGAAGTCCGCAGTTACTGCAAGGAATTCCTGTACGTATCAGGAGTGGTGTATTTGAATTCTTAGGATTTATTACTCGTGTTTTTTGGTTCTGCTGAAAATGAAACCTGCAGAACAGTGTACACATCTCTGTAAAATGCTAAAGCGAGTGCTATGCCGGTGCATACCTTTTTTCCCCGCATTTCTTCTGAGTGACAAATTACTTGACGGAACAGGAATGGGACAGAATTGTATGACAACTGAACAATCGCCTACACCAATTTCGTGAACTGACACAGAAGAAGAGTCTGATGCCCTTAGAAGCTTTTAGATAAGATACCTGCAGCTAGTATCGTGCACCATAAACCATGTAGCAGGTTACCTATTTAGTAATGGAGGCGATTCATTCGACAAATACAAAACAATTTTTTACTGTAGTTATTCTTTAATTGTAAAAGCTCTGGAAGATTTTTAGAAAACGTCTAATGTCATTTGTAAGAGGGCACACTGAAAGTAATACCTCCGAATTTTTTTATTCTGTTCTCCATACCTGCTGAGGTAGTACATGTCATACACATTGCAAGGTCGACTTTCCTGCTTTGCAGACGCACACTGCAACCCTCTGTCCTAGAGGGCTCCGAATTGTAGCGTGTAACAGTGGTGGTGTGTAACGTAAACATGTAGAAGAAAGAAAGCTTTGTACAGTGATGATTGTATCGACACTAGTAATGTGCGACGTTGGGTTGTTCGTGCTCGTAATGAAAGAAACGGTGTCTAACGTCAATATGTGTGACTGAGTTCGGACAGGACGACCATGTACAGCAATCAACGAGACTAATCTGAATCAGGTTAATCATCTCACCAGTGAAAGACGTCGCATAACGCAGACATAATTTTCAGGTAAGCGAGCATTTGGAATTCATGCGTGAAGGTGTTTCGAGACCCCCAGAAAACTGAAAGCACGAATTCGAAGGGTTCGGCGGCACATGGAACACCGTCTTCAGCATGACAATATCAGAGCACACACGAGCGCTGACTAACCACCAATAATCCGACTCCTTAGATTCACTGTCATCGATCATTGTCAAACGCTCCACACTGCCGACATCAACAAACTAGGCTTTCGTTGAGAGAAATCTGTTCGTCGTCCTAGTTACTCGTTTCTAAAAATCTGTGAAGGTACGTAACATGATGATGACATTCAAAACTGGAGAATGTGTGTTGCCACTACAAGCTTCGTTACTTGCCTGTGATAGGAAGACACATTTCTATTCCTTACGCAGTGTGCTCATGTGTTGCAGGGACACGTGCGGACAGGACGACTCTGACCGTGTCTTGGGCGGCAACGTGACTGCCGTCAACCAGTACCCCTGGATGGCGCTACTCGGCTACTCGTCACGTAAGTTGCACGCCACACTCTTATTCCCCTCGTCGTCTTTGTTGCTGACAGTTGCCATTACTTTCTACTTAGCATTGACAAAATGTTCTGGAGAAGTAGTTTATTTCGAAGACACATCTGGATAAAATTCTCTGTAATTTTAACCAAAGCCTCTGGGAGCCTTCCTCTGTTGTCATCAGGAGCTGGCTAACACTGGTAGATATGTACGCTTATTACCTTCTGCTTGAGTCCCAACGCCTTTCCCAGAATCACCTTGACCTTTCTGCTGCATGGTGTAACCAGCGGCTCCTTCCAAGACCCTGGCAATAATCGTAGGTCGTACCACTCGCTCGTTCCGGCTCCTTGATTTCTCCCTTACAATCAGCGTCCGTCCTATCCGCCTTTCCCCCACCCTCACATACCTTGGCCATTTATCGTCACCTCATCTAGATCCCTCATCTCTGCTCTATCCAATCCAAAGCCCAGAACCACCTCTGCCTCCTCAAACTCGTCTCTGGCCGGAAATAGGGGTTCAACCTCTACAATCCTCCACACCTACAAATCCTTAATCTGTCCCATCCTCTGTTGTGCCAGTCCCACTTGGATATCCGCCCCCCCCCCCCCCATTTCTATAAGTCCCTCCAGATCCTCGAGCACCATGCCCTCCTCCTCACCTTCTGTATACGCCTCCTGTCCCACACGTGGATCCTCTACGACCTGATTCCTTTCCCCCATCTGCTCCTATTCCTTGAACATACCTACACCTCCCGCTGCCTTGATCCCCCTCACCCCCTGGTTGCTTCTCTCCTCTCCAACCGCCGCCCTCTGCTGCGCCTTCACTGTTTTGTCCCCCCTACCCTCCATCTCTACACCCTTCATCCCCTTTCCCAAGGTGGCTTCCGTCAACTCCCCCTCCCAAATGATGGCCTCTCTCCCTCCATTTATTCCTCCTATCAAATCTGATTCTCACCTCCCCCTACATTCCTCAGTCCTTTCCCCAGGCTCCCTCTTCCCCCTCTTCCATCCTGTTTTCCCCACCTACCCTCTCTCTGCCTCCCTTCTCTCCCCTGACTCCTTTCTGCTCTCTCCTCCAAAGCCTTTCCCATTCCTTCTCGTGTCCGCCCAGCCCCCCCCCCTTTTCTATGTCCCCTCCATTCATTGTCTCCCCCTTTTTTTCTTTTCCTCTCCTCCCCCTTTTCCCTCTCAAAGGTCCAGGTCCTCCCCCCCCCCCTCCCCAACTGCCACCGTGTCACCTGTATCGTGCTGTTATAAGTGGGTATTTAGTGTTGTGCGCCACCTGTCAGTGTTGCGAACAGCTGTCATACTGTCGCTAGTTGTTTTTATCTCGTTCGAACAGAAAACAGACTGTCTCCGTGTTTTTCAATTGTGCTTGTCTATTTCTTTCGTGTCTTCATCCGCAACGTTACCACAGTGTTTTTAAATTCCACAACTTACCGACATTTTACAGTTTTATCGCATGTTTTTCTTGGTTGTTTCTATTCTCATTATGTTTAATTTTTCTGTAAGCTGTAGAGCAGCATATTACGTACCTGCCAGCCCCCCCCCCCCCCCTCCCCTCTGGGAGGGAACTGAAATCCAATTAAGAAAAAAAAATCTCCTTGAGGTCATCAAGAAGAATCCGCCAACTGTTACGCACTCAGTACCACAATCACTTGAAAAAGCCAGCTTCGCAATGACGACGGGAAAAGTGGCCAGAAGCTCTAGTTATCACACAGGCTTAGCGTGGTCAAGATACAGTGAGTCTTTCAAGTCTCTCTCTTCAAACTTGAGGATTGTACACAGAATAGATCAGCTAAAGGGAGTTATTTGCTGTGACATTTTACTTAAAATATAGATTACACTGGGAATTAGACCTTCCTCGTCAAAATATTATCAATCTTACTACAAACAAGAAATGCAGCTTGAGTTTGTGAGGACGAATTTCAGCTTCAAATCGTAACTGCCGTTTAATTCACACTGAGTAGTACAGATTTATACTGCCTAACCGTAAGAGATTAAAGTCTGATTACTACTTCAGGTATTGTTTCCTATTTCCTGTGAACACTAATCTAAATTCATAATATTCAGCTCAGTGACCGTCATCGATTATTGCTTTCAGATGAGATTTGGTAGAACTAAATCAGAATGCAGCAGAAATTCTCGTTTTAATGGTTCGTTCTCTCCACTCAAATTACCAGTTCAGAGTTTGACAGGAATAATAAGACAGCCGCGGCGGCAGAATCTCTCTGAGTGTTGTCACTCACACCCTTGACACCTCCTCTTTTCCTTCCATTAAATTAATCAGCTACGTCAGTATTGATTATGTTTTGTAATAAAACACAGTGATGCATATCCTTAGAACGAAAGAGATCGTTTAAAGGCCACTGGTTCCCTTTGATTGCTGTTGATGATAATAGATGATTTAATGATATTACGCACCACTATTACCGAGCGAGGTTAACACATTGGACTCTCATTCGGCAGGAAGACGGTTCAAACCGCGTCCAGCCATCCTGATTTAGGTTTTCTGTGATTTCTCTAAATCGCTTAAGGCAAATGTCAGGATGGTTTCTTTCAAACGGCACGAGCGCTTTCCTTCTCCATCCTCCCCTAATCCGAGCTTCTTCTCCGTCCCTAATGACGTCGATGTCGACGAGACGTTAAGCACTAATCCTCCTCCTCCTCCTCCTCCTCCTCCTGCTCCTCCTACGGCTATTCGTCTTAATGTTCATGACTGCGGTCGAATGACTTAGAGTTGAGCTCACGGACTTCATTTACAACTTAGTAATCGCTGTATAGCTGAAAACGACAAGTAGTATACCAATAAATATTGCTTAGTGTCACGCAAAACAATAGTTTTTGTGCTCTGTTTTGCACATAATAATGAACCTGCGTGCGACCAACTGATTTTAAAGAGAATATGTGAAATGTAAGATGTGGTACGTGATTCCAATAAGTGGATGTGTAATCCTGAAAATACCAGCCATAATCGTGCAAGAAACGAAAGGTGATTAAATTAAAAAGAAGCTGCCGTTAACGTGTTGGTTAGTTTGAACACTTCAATGTCCTTGCGTTCCTCAGAGCTTCGAACAAACTTAACCGACTAGTTGTAGTGAGCCTACAGTTTAACATGGACTCATAGCACTGCAGATAGACATTTTTCACTTTAAGAAACATTGCCAGAGATTAGAGAAGGGAGAAGTGACAGATAAAACTCCTAGCACTGACTATACACCCACGTACGTTAATTCGACGATTAAGTCCATTGCAGACCTCAATAACAGCTGTAGTTTTAACGGATAACCACCATCTAATGTCATAATTTAAGCATTAGAACGAAACCATTTGTAGATGTCTTGTTGGTTTAGTACTGAGATGCTCAACATTTGCAGGCGGCAGTCCCCGGGAGTTCCTGTGCGGCGGCTCTCTCATCAGCAGCCGCTACGTGCTGACCGCCTCGCACTGCGTCAACGGCAGGAAGCTCGGCTCCTACAGGCTGTGAGTACACCTCTCCATACTGACTACCAGTAGCGTGTCGTCATCGGAAGTGCGTAAGGTCGGCAACGATAGCAACTTTGGACGTCTTTTGGGGGCTGCACCGTTAGCGGTTATGACACAGGCGTAGAATCGTTCGTCTCACGCGATCATTGATAGACTGCCTGTTATGTGGAAGATCTACTTTGAAGCGACGCGTCGACTGAGTGCCATACGGATCGTCCGACTGGTTGAAGCGCTTAGTAGTCATCTAGTGGGGGAGGAGGGTCTGAACATCAGGACGGTACAGAATAAAGAATACCAGGTGAAATGCTTGGCAATTTATCATTACGCTGTTCCATATACGACAAATACAAATGCAGCAGTACTCACCCATCAATAAGACTCATGCTCACCTACAGATTACTTAGGTGCAGGTATCCGCCATACTTCATAACAAGTGCGATGGAACCAATTCTACACAAATATCAAAGCTCCATAACCTCCTACATTCTGCTGGAAAGAATAAATGCGTGGATCCAAAAATCTTTAAATGGTAGCAACCTATTTTGGATTCTTCCAATGTTCTGTTGCACTGAAAGCCTATACACGCTTGTGGTATTAAAGACTCTGAGAACCGGATTTCAGAAATGGCTGGCCAACTGGGAATATTTTAAATGCTAGTTGATGGTAAGATACACTCAGAAGTATCCTGGTTTGTATCCTGTAAGGTAACTGAACTTTGCAGTTGTTAATAAAGTTGTGCATCAGCCTTACTAAGTACCCATAACAAAACATCCGTGAAAATTTGCTCATCACCTGTGAGAGGTTCTTCTTGGAAACTCGGCGCCATTGTCATCTGCTTGTGGTTGCTCTAGGAGCCCACTTCACAGACTGTCTGGATAGACCTTATCAGTCGTATGTAATTGTGCCAATACGAGGCGTAGAGCTGTTCTAGCAGTCAGTCAGATGTCAGTCTTGTTGAGGCTCTAGATGTCTCCCTAGTAACGGACTGCAAACCATTTTCTGTTGCCATTTCACAATCTTGGCATCGTGCAAGCCAAACTTGAGCGTTATATGATCTAAAACACGAGGCTAGAAAAAACTACATGCGGAAAGACTTCACTGATATTTCGTTCTGTTTCAAACTTTTTTATAGCTGCTTTTCATGTTTTATTGAACTGGTTCATTAACAGCATCTACTCTTGTTTACATAAAATTTTCTGATACCTAAATAAGAGTATCATACAACCAAGACACTAAGTAAATCAGTACCGAAAGCAAGTTGTGGACTGCCAAAATTCACGGGCAGCTATCAATACTCTTCGGAAAAAAATTCGAGAGGATACGTAACTTCGAGGAATATATATATATATATATATATATATATATATATATATATATATATATATATATAGTATTATTATACAGTATATAGATTGTACAGGTAACTGACAATACTCAAAGATCTTGTTCAGCAATGTCACCAATATATCGACGTGTAGATGGGACCGAAATTTAGAAATTCCTTGTAATGTGAGAATTGTTTTAAGGAATTCTGCAGTTTTCGTGTTACAAATGTTTAAAAGCGTTTTATTAGCATATAAATCATTCCGTTTGTGAAGAGCTGTGTTGTCGTCCACCAGTCAACATAGAAAACAAAAGCGTTGCACTGTGCATTTCTCATTCAGTTTTGTTTAAAAATATCGTAGGTAATGCAGACTAATATATATAATTTTGTGAACACGTTTTCTGATCATGCTTTTGTAATAGGGGGTGACTTCAACTTGCTAGTTATAGATTGAGAGAATCATGCTATCCAACTGGTGCCAGACCAGGAATTCATGTGACACTATTCTGAATGTCTTGTCCATAAAACTTTCTTGGAGCAGATAGTTACAGAACCAAGTCGTGAAGGCAACGTTTTAGACCTCTTAACAAACAAACAGACCTGAACTTATCGAATCACCTAACCCGGATTGATCACAAGGCAGTGATAGCATCTATGACTGCAGGTATTAAAAAGAATGTTAAGAAACGCTGGAAAATATTTTTGAGGAGCAAGAGGGAAGGTACAGATCGATTACTATCTGAGCAGTCAGTATTAAACACTCGGTGTGAGAACGAAAATGTGGAGCACAAAGTGAACGAAATTCCGAAGCACCCTTAATAATGCCATAGACAACTATCTTCGGAGCAAGGTCTTAAGTGATAGGAAAGACCAACCATGGTTTTTATAGTCATATTAGAAAACTACTTCTTAAAGAAAAGGAAAACAACACAGATTTAAAAGAAATCGAAATCTAGCTTGTGAATGGACACTCCCCTTGTTGATTGGTTTTGGCTCTGTCTGTCGCTTGGGAGAAAGCCACTACGCTTTTTATCTTAGTAGCAGCACCCACTGTTTAGTCGCTGTGTTTTACAGTCACACACATCACACATAAATGAAGTCAGGCAATAATGCAAGTAAATAAATAATTTGTAAATCACGTTATATCAAATTGAGGAAATTGATGGGATAATGGATTAATGTAGTCAACACAACGACGCATTCGATCTAAAATGGAATATAGTTTTGTCATCAAAACTTAATAAAATACTAAAAGAGCTTACAAAAGGTTATTACAAGCGTGTCTGTTCTGCCTCAAGTTGAAAAATAAAAATTGTAGCCGGTACAGCGAAGTTGCATAAAATAGCGAAATACTTGGCAGAGTCAGCTACACTTTCAGCTAAACGAGTTATAAATCGAAAACCTGACAAACAGTGCGCCGAAATATGCTCAGTTTTGCTGCACTCCTATTCGTAGTTCAACACGAAATACTCACTCGCGTCAAGCTCATGAACCAATCCTCGAGAACAGGCGAATCTAAAGAAAATGTAACTCATCCACGAAAGAAAGGGCTTACAAGGCGGGTTTTCGACCGATTCCTGAATATTCATCATTCTGGGACCCTTATCAGGTAGGACCAATAGAGAGAGAGAGAGAGAGAGAGAGAGAGAGAGAGAGAGAGAGAGAGAGAGAGAGAGAGAGAGATCCAACAAAGAGCGGCGTATTTCGTCATGGGATCGTTTGGTCAGAGCGAGAGCATCATGGGAATGCCCGACAGACCCCAATAGCAGACACTAAAACAAAGGCGTTGTGCAACACAGAGATACTGAGATACTGAGTAAGGGTCTTCCGAAGAGTGTCAGATAACGTACTACTTCCTCCCCATATATCTGGTTACATCTAATTAAGAGATTTGCCTGCTGTTATTCTTCCCAAGTGCCATTCGCGAATGGAACAGGCATGCTGGGGGAGGGGGGGGGGGGGGAATCGGTTAGTGGTAACAGAAGTACACTCCATGGCACGCTCTGAGGAGACTCGAGGAGTATTAATGTAGATAACAAAATGGTTCAAATGGCTCTAAGCACTGTTGGACTTAACATCTGAGGTCATCAATCCCCTATACTTCGAACTACTTAAACCTAACTAACCTAAGGACATCACACACATCCATGCCCGAGGCAGGGTTCGAACTTGCGACTGTAGTAGCAGCGCGGTTCTCAATTGAAGCGCCTAGAACCGCTCGGCCACAGCGGCCGGCCAATACAGATAACAATCTGCCACCTATTACCACAAAAATGGGACGTATGTTCCTAAACAAATAGGTTTCATAAAAATTGTCATGTGAGTAGTTCAGATTCTCATGTCTAATAAATTTTGAATTGTTACAATAGTTTACATAGGGAAAGAAAACACTGAAAAGTATTGCATGACAATAAGCTTGCTTTCAGAAAAAGTAAAGATATGGGCACCAGCAGTAAGAGTGAGCGGTTTTGATATCCAACACGGTTACTTCGCTTGCAGTGTCTAACGTATGCATGTTTTTCTTTTTTCCCTGCGTCAGGGTGGGCGTGCGACTGGGCGAGTGGGACCAGCGCACAGACGTTGACTGTTCCGTCGACTTCTGCGCTCCGCCCGCCGAGGACTACGGCATCGAGGAGGCCGTCCCCCACCCGGGCTACAACCCGCAGTCCACCAGCAACGCCGACAACGACATCGCGCTGCTCAGACTCGACCGCGACGCGCCCGATAACTGTGAGTGTCGCGCTGCCGGCTGCTCTTTCTCACAACGCTGCGGTAGCCGCATTGGCAACCAGAAGTTAGGTTATAATGTGTCGTTATCTGACTGGCACAGATTGTCAAAGATAAGTGGCCCTCCACCCCTTTCCAGTATTTTCTGGAAAAACTTAGACCCTTGAAGTGAATCTCACACAAGGTTCACTTGAGGCCTCTCTATCGACTGCGACGGTAAATGTACGACTCAAACGACATATTTTTTGCAGCGGGCACCAAACACTTATTTTTGTTGTAAGATAACAGTGCTGGTTAAGTTAAACGAAACACTAAGTTCTCGGCCTGGAAACGAAGATGGTGCTCATACGAAAAAAATTACATATTTATCACGTCGTTGCATAATGTAACTAATGTGTCGATTATATCAGCGGAACAGATACTTTGGTGCAATTTTTACAGTAGGTGTATTTGTGTTTCCATCAAATGAACTGGGACGCCATATCACCATAAAACTCTTTGCGACTGTTTACCGCCAATCCAAATCAACCACTGAGGGTGAAGGACTGTGAAGAGCTTTCATTTTCATTTACAACAATAAAAATAAGAGCAGGCAATTCAAACTATATCTCCGTTAAAGGTAACTAGCCTGAAGGATGACACAAAACTTGTTAATTGGGAGCGGTTTTTCTGTGTTCCCCTGTGTGCAAGGTTGCCTTTGCTTTTAATTTTGTTTATTTATAGTATGGAATAATTTTGACACTCATAATTCATTACACCTCAGCAGCTCTCTGTTTAACTTTTGTGAAGATATAGACAGTTTTTTTTGTGTTTGTTTACGTATACTTGTTTGTTAACAATTTATCCCCAATTTTATCTTAGGTCTTACAAGAGACACCTTTCTTTAAATTCCAGCTTTCATCAGACCAGTCTGCTTGCCAATTGCTCCTGAGATCAGGCAGGCAAATTTCGTCGGGAAGAATCTTGTTGTGGCTGGCTGGGGTACAACGGAATATGGTAAGCCTCTCCATGTCTCAACAACTTTGGAAATATATCCTCAATAATGAAACCATGTCATTGTGAACCTTGACACTCTTATTTTGGGGTGGCTAAGATAGTCATCACTCTCATGTGCCATTCCTTCACTGAAACAATAAAGACAGAGCATGTACTGTATGTCGTCGATTTTAAGACTGGCAAATTTTAAAGAGATTCTCAGCGTCACAGAACATCTTAATTCTTTTCTTTCTCCAGTGTTCCATTGATACCACCATTAAGAGTAAAATGGCCTTCGTAATTCATCGCTAAATTATCGTTGTCGAAATTAGTTAGGGAGCAGGTTATCTTTTACTATTTATTTTTCAGAGAATTAAAACTTTATCGTCGAAATTTGTGATGAGACATTTAACTGCGGTGATGGTAGTATTTATAAAGCCTCCGGTTATTCACACCGTTCATTGTAGTCCGATTGATTTTATTGACCCTGGTTTGAAAAATCCAAGTGCCAGTCACCTTGAAGAGATTTTTTGTATAATGATGATAATGTGTTTACGACGATAATACACTTCTGGATTGCGGGTTAGACGCAGCTACTATGCAATCATTCTTGTTAGCTAAGTGCTTCATAGATGTTAAGAATAAACGTTATAATCTGGAAGGTATGATTCGTTCAAAAGTTTCATAAATTCTTTGAAAGCAGTTGATGATTACATTCTAGCTCTTTCTAGAAAGGATACCTTTTCCCCACAAATAGTATATCTATTCAAGCATTTATATGCTGCACATCAGTTACCGAGATGATTTAAAATATCTTCAGAAATATTTGTGTTTTCAGATGTTTTCAGGGGTGCAGAATCGGATGTATTCTGAACCAAAACTATATTACATAGAAACCAGTAAATATCATTTCGTCAGCTGCTGTTCCATTTTTCTCTCTTCCAGAACATTGAAGGTACTGCTTGAAGTGAGAGGTTTGGTTTGTCCGCGTTCTATGCATATGATCTCTGTTTTAGTGCTGTTCAGATGCTATTATTTCGATACGAATAGTTCTCACCTGCACTGTCATAAAGTAAGTCCTCAAACTCTATGAAGCCAATTAGAAACTTCGAAACTAAATTGTGAAAATATTTTGGACATTGCAGTATAAGAATTTTATAACCTCACATGCGGGTCGTGATGCTGACAGAATACTGTATTTTCCCTGTATATACGGCGTTACTTGGACGTTATTGAGGAAATTCTTGTGAGCAACATGTCTTTCTCATGGTGTGTTTTCTGAACCAGGACCACTACATTTTACTAAGGTAGCTCCTCAGCTGTCTTTCAAAGGCTATAGACACTCTGATCTAATCCTATTATCAGGAAAAATCTTTGGCCGTAGTGGGAATCAAACCTCTACTCTGCTGACTCATGTGTAGCCTTCGCAAATTTTCATACTCAAATAATTCATTTATTTCAGCTTACATTAATCCATCATTTTCATTTTATAATGTCTGGCCGACAAAGCGATTAGATGTTTGCACTGCATACAAAATGACTTGGATACTGAAACAAAAGCCTAGGAGAACGTTTGTCATTACAAAGCAGTTTCATAAAGAAAGTGAAGCGATCTGGTAACTTACATGCTTCGCTATGAATAGCCTATTTTCGCCCAAAGGTTTCCTGTATTTCTCCTTAAACCTAGTTGCTTGCATTTACTACTCCCTTGTCGTGTTTACAGTTAGGTAACTACTTTTCATGTGACTCATAGATTCTGGGTCTGTAACAATAGTTATATGTACATATTATTTCCTGGAATTTCTTCATATCAGTCGGGCAATGCCACTGAAATATCTGGGGGTTGGTAAAACCTATAATTTCAAGTTTTGTGCATACTTAGTCAGAAACAAAAATGCAATGGTTTGGTTGCATTTATTTAATACTGTAAAACTTCCACTCTAAGACATGATTGTACTGCAGAAACTAGCTTGTCTATCCAAGGCTGTATTTGACAAAAGTGAAATAACACGTGCAATGTTTTGATTATTCTCATTATTTGTGGCTTAAGACTTTTGCTAAATGCCTCCACAAATGTTTTATGCAACCACAGTTCATGAGGAGAGCTTAATGCATCAAAATGGACAAGATAGTGTGTGTTTAGTTCAGGAGTCCAAACAAATCAATATGCTAAAAACTGTTCATCTTAATATATCACCAACTGATGTCTCTTTGCTCTCCATTCACTTTTGGGACACACAAAGCATGACTGCTTACGTCCTTTTATGCACATTGTAATTAATGTAAGCGAGTCTTCGCCATGCCTACAGGATTGATAGGTAGGGGGCTGAAGCAGATTTCCGGATTCCTCGCTTAACACTGGCTCTTGAAACTACGTTACTGTACTTTGTGGGAATAGTTTCTTGTCTTCACGCATCTGCCAGTTGAAGATTTTCAGAATTCCCAACACACACTTTCGCAGGCCAAACAGACCTGTCCCATTTCATGCTGACCTCCTTTGTGTGCGTTCAACAACCCCCGTTCATTTGCTGTGGGTCTCACATACTTCAGCAAATGTTCTAGGACTGGGTGCACAAAATATTCATACCTAATCTCTTTTCTAGACTGACTGACTACTTTCCCATCACCCTGCCAACGAACCAAAGTACGCCACTCACCCACTGACGTTCTTTACAAAAAGATACCAACATTTTGCGCTTCCTCTGTTACACAATTTTCTATTTCTGCACATTTAAAGCAAAATCAAATGGCTCTGACCACTATGGGACTTAACAGCTGAGGTCATCAGTCCCCTAGAACTTAGAACTAATTCAACCTAACTAACCTAAGTACATCACAACATCCATGCCCGAGGCAGGATTCGAACCTGCGACCATAGCGGTCGCGCGGTTCCAGACTGTAGCGCCTAGAACTGCTCGGCCACACCGGCCGGCACATTTAAAGCAAGGTGCTAATATTTGCACTACACTGAAATCTTGTCCATAATATGCAAGGGTGCTTGAATTATTCTCGGGCACTGCATCGGATGATTTAGTGGATTTTTTCAAGCCAGCAGCTCCTATTCGTCAGGTATCGCCTCGAATAAATATTGTGAAGTTTCTACAACACTATCCGATGCAACGCCTGATAACCTTTAAACAACTACTTCGTTATGAAAGCCTTGTGCGTGCTAATCTTACCTAGAAATATTTCATCGGAAACCGAAAAATCGTTGGTTACTATTAACACTGTCTTCAGATCATTAGTTTAATACAACAACAGTCTCAACTCACTTACCTGTGCACGTCTGAAGTTACATCTACGTGTCTAGATGACTGCGTCCTCTCCACCAAGAAAACTTCAGTCTTGTCACAATTTTAGTTTGGTACATCACAGATACATCGACATCTGCAAACATCCTCCACAAGCCACCATACGGTGCATGGCCGAGGATATCTAGTACCACTCGTATTCATTCCCTTTTGTGCTACACTCGCAAACGGAGCGATGAAAAAGACCTCTGTATGAGCATTGATTTCTCTTAACTTCTGTTCACGGTCGTTACACGAAAATTAAGTTGATGACAGTAGAATCGCACGGAAGTCTGCCACAAATGGCAGTTCTCTTATTACTATTCCGTAGAATTGTTTTAGCAAACTGCTGACCATTTGCTTTCCTTAACTACCGTCCTTATGTGCTCATTCCGTTTCATATTCACTCGGGACGACGACGACGACTCAAACCCGCGACTAACTATTCTGATTTAGGTTTTCCCTGGTTTCCCTAAATCGCTTCAGGCAAATGCCAGAATGGTTCCTTTGATAGGGTACGGCCGATTTCCTTTCCCATCCTTCCCTAACCCGAGCTTCTGCTCCGTCTCTAATGACGTCGTTGTCGACGGGACGTTAAACGCTAATCTTCTTTTTTTCTTCCTCCTCCTCCACCACCACCACCTCCTCCTCCTCCTCCTCCTCCTCCTCCGTCTTATATTCCATTGCGACATTAGGTTTATGTATTTAAGCGAGATGATTGCATCAAAAAGCACATCATTAATACTGCAATCAAAAATACTCTTCTGCGTGTGGTAGCGTTCTCGCTTCGCACGCCCGGGTCCCCGGGTGCGATTCCCGGCTGGGTGAGGGATTTTCTCTACCTATTAATGACTGGGTGTTGTGTGATGTCCTTAGGTTAGTTAGGTTTAAGTAGTTCTAAGTTTTAGGGGACTGATGACCATAGATGTTAAGTCCCATAGTGCGCAGAGCCATTTTTGAACCTACTCTTCTGCGTTACTTTACATTTTTAACATTTCGAGCAAGTTCCCATTCATCACACGAATTAGAAATTATGTCTAAATCATCGTGTATCATCCTACAGTCATTCGATGACGACACTTTCCCTTATACTAGAACATCATCAGCGAACAGTTGCAGCTTGCTGCTCACATAGGTCGGTCGTGTCGCACTTCCCTGGGGCACTCCTGAGGGTAACCTTGTCTTTAACGAACAGCTGTGTCCAGGACAACGTACTGGGTTCCATTACTTACTTCTTTGAGCCACTTTAATATCTCATAACATATTCTGTATGCTCGGACGTTTGTCATTACTCTGCGGTATGGCACTGTGTCAAACGCTTCCCAGACATCTAGAAATATGGATCTGGTGGTTGCTCTCCATCAGCGGTTCTTTTGCACGAGCCTTACTTTCTAGATTCGAGCTGATTTATCAAAAGACGTTTTTTTTGTCGCAGAGGAATTTATTGTGAGCCGCTGCTTTGGTTAACGAAAGCGTGTTTTTGTGTGTACAGGTGACGTCAGCCCAGTGAAGCTGTACGTCGGGGTGCCGGTGGTGGACGAGCAGACGTGCCAGCAGCGGTACTCGCGCTGGAACCGGCGCATCGTGCCGTCGCAGCTGTGCGCCGGCGGCAGGGAGGGCAAGGACTCGTGCACCGGCGACAGCGGCGGCCCGCTCATGGCCCTACAGGGCCGGCCCCCCAAGGGGGTCCTCGTCGGCGTCGTGTCGTTCGGCCCCCGCGAGTGCGGCATGGAGGGCTACCCTGGCGTCTACACCCGCGTCTCCTTCTTCCTCACCTGGATACTCGACACCATTCGGCCTTAACGTCACGCACACAGCGCACACCAAACCACACCGTCTAGACCTCTCACCGCGTGCGAGATTCGACTGGATGCATCCAGACGAAGTACATCAACACTCATACATTAATGTTCACATTAGGACAGCGAATATCAGCGATATTACACCTTAAGACGCGTTAGCTCTTAGCGGTATCTTTTTACGTGCTATTACTCACCATCGGCTTCAAAATACTCATAATTTCACTATAAATTCTTCTTCTTTTGTTGTCTTTAAATGTCTAGTACACATAACATTCACAAAAACGATCCTTAAAGGAGAAAAATGAAACACATCACTGTCGCGTGATATCCATGTGTGAAACAGGTTAAGAAACTGATTATTATGGGAAGAAGCTCCGGTAATTCGTAATAAAATCCATCCTGAGAACAGCAAAATTTCGTAAACTTTAGATAGCTGTACAACATGTATATCGATGCCAACTGAAAACACCGGAAGGCTTAATCTTGACGAGCAAGTGATTCGTTGTAAATTCTGTGACAATGTGGCTGTAAATAATGTGACAATGTGGTACTGTTAACAACTGCTGCGTCAGATGACACAGTGTACTGTTTTATGCACTGACAACAAGCGCTGCCTTCTCATACCCGTTTGCGCTCTAGTTTAAGGAATTGAATTTCCTGCAATTATTCTCACTCAGATCCTACATTCATCAAAACCAGGACTGCTTTGGCCACATTCTTGTTGTCAGAAAATAATTTTGTTTGCAACATTTAATATACTGGGTGATCAAAAAGCCAGCATAAATTTGAAAACGGATTAAATCACGGAATAATGTAGATAAAGAGGTACAAATTGACACACATGCTTCGAATGACATGGGGTTTTATAAGAACCAAAAAATGCAAAAATTAAAAAAAAAAATATCCGACATATGGCGCTTCATCTGATCAAAATAGCATTAATTAGCATAACAAAGTAAGACAAAGCAAAGATGTTCTTTAGAGGAAATGCTCAATATGTCCACCATCATTCCTCAACAATAGCTGTAGTCTAGGAATGTTGTGAACAGCACTGTAAAGCATGTCCGGAATTATGGTGAGGCATTGACGTCGGATGATGTCTTTCAGCATCCTTAGAGACGTCGGTCAAACACGACACACTCGCGACTTCAGGTAACCGTAAAGCCAATAATCGCACGGACTGAGGTCTGGGGACCTGGGAGGCCAAGTATGACGAAAGTGGCGGCACAGGATCATCACCAAACGACACACGCAAGAGATCTTTCTTGCGTCTAGCGATATGGGGTGTTTCTTTTGTTCTAATAAAACCCCATGTCATTCCAAACTTGTGTGTCAATTTTTACCTCTATCTACATTATTCGGTGGTGTATTAAGTTTTCAAATTTATACTGACTTTTTGATCACCCGGTATTTGTACGTTTTTTGTACATTACCAGTAATAACATTCTGTTCTGGTTTCCTGTGATACTGTTTCGTGATTACATGTACAGACGTGCTTTCAAACAGAGAAAGTGATTTCGAACATTGAAATCATTCTGTGTATTGAATTTTTATAAACTGTAATTTATTTTGTTATCCTTGCAAATCATGGGAGTGAGCTGTACCTTGATGTATAGATTTACTTTTTTTACTCATAATTTATAAATAAACGTTTTAAGTATATCTTCTTTCATTTCTGTTTCATGTAAAACGAGAGCATAGCAACGTTTGATCTTGAGGGTTTCGCGTCAGTAAAGTAGTCACCCAAAAAGCAGTGTTGCCCAGACAGACCATACAGGCTATGGTGCCTAGGATGTCTGCATTGTGAGCATAGTTTGTTAAACTTTTGTCACAGTTGCAAGTTACTACTGACCCATAGGTCTGTTGCTGGAGAAATTATCAGTATACTTGAAGCCATAGCTAAATTTTCTGAATGTTGAAACTAATTTGTCAGAAAACTGACGTTCTGAAATATAACTAAGATATAATATTTAAATACCCAGCAACCTATAACTCTTTGATAGTTTTGTTCACACCATTTTAGAGTGTTCTATTCTCATATTCATAGCTCTGGCTCCTGGTGACATCTATTTTGGGAGACGCTGGAACATTATCCTTCGCTTGAATAAATAATCGAGGACATGGAAACAGAATCTAAGTGGCGTCACTTCGAAAGGTATCCTACAGGTTTCAAATCATATGGAACTATCATTATTACACTTACGTACTTCACCATCACATCTGCACTGTTCTTTCTTAGGTTGTCACAAGAAACACCAAAGTGTTCCACAGTAAGCGGAAAGATACACCCTTTTAGAAATTGTAAGTGAAATTGGAAACAAATCACCACTTGACTATACATAGTTCCTGTCACACTGGAAACATAGGCTGTTGCTACACAGTGAAAATACTTCATTGTATCAAACTGCTAACTGACACAAGCACGAAACCATCCAAGTGAACAAAGATAATCTTAGTTATTATTCAAAAACTAGCTGTACCTGACCATACATTGCTGTGGCTGTTTGGTTAAATGGAAAAGAGAGAGAAGCGAGAGCACAGGTTTCTAAATTGATATATACACTCCTGGAAATTGAAATAAGAACACCGTGAATTCATTGTCTCAGGAAGGGGAAACTTTATTGACACATTCCTGGGGTCAGATATATCACATGATCAAACTGACAGAACCACAGGCACATAGAAACAGGCAACAGAGCATGCACAATGTCGGCACTACTACAGTGTATATCCACCTTTCGCAGCAATGCAGGCTGCTATTCTCCCATGGAGACGATCGTAACATGCTGGATGAAGGCCTGTGGAACGGCTTGCCATGCCATTTCCACCTGGCGCCTCAGTTGGACCAGCGTTCGTGCTGGAAGTGCAGACCGCGTGAGACGACGCTTCATCCAGTCTCAAACATGCTCAATGGGGGACAGATCCGGAGATCTTGCTGGCCAGGGTAGTTGACTTACACCTTCTAGGCACGTTGGGTGGCACGGGATACATGCGGACGTTCATTGTCCTGTTGGAACAGCAAGTTCCCTTGCCGGTCTAGGAATGGTAGAACGATGGGTTCGATGACGGTTTGGATGTACCGTGCACTATTCAGTGTCCCCTCGACGATCACCAGAGGTGTACGGCCAGTGTAGGAGATCGCTCCCCACACCATGATGCCGGGTGTTGGCCCTGTGTGCCTCGGTCGTATGCAGTCCTGATTGTGGCGCTCACCTGCACGGCGCCAAACACGCATACGACCACCATTGGCACCAAGGCAGAAGCGACTCTCATCGCTGAAGGCGACACGTCTCCATTCGTCCCTCCATTCACGCCTGTCACGACACCACTGGAGGCGGGCTGCACGATGTTGCGGCGTGAGCGGAAGACGGCCTAACGGAGTGCGGGACCGTAGCCCAGCTTCATGGAGACGGTTGCGAATGGTCCTCGCCGATACCCCAGGAGCAACAGTGTCCCTAATTTGCTGGGAAGTGGCGGTGCGGTCCCCTACGGCACTGCGTAGGATCCTACGGTCTTGGCGTGCATCCGTGCGTCGCTGCGGTCCGGTCCCAGGTCGACGGGCATGTGCACCTTCCGCCGACCACTGGCGACAACATCGATGTACTGTGGAGACCTCATGCCCCACGTGTTGAGCAATTCGGCAGTACGTCCACCCGGTCTCCCACATGCCCACTATACGCCCTCGCTCAAAGTCCGTCAACTGCACATACGGTTCACGTCCACGCTGTCGCGGCATGCTACCAGTGTTAAAGACTGCGATGGAGCTCCGTATGCCACGGCAAACTGGCTGACACTGACGGCGGCGGTGCACGAATGCTGCGCAGCTAGCGCCATTCGACGGCCAACACCGCGGTTCCTGGTGTGTCCGCTGTGCCGTGCGTGTGATCATTGCTTGTACAGCTCTCTCGCAGTGTCCGGAGCAAGTATGGTGGGTCTGACACACCGGTGTCAATGTGTTCCTTTTTCCATTTCCAGGAGTGTACTTAAGCGCAAAGAAACTGATATAGGCATGCGTATTGAAATACAGAGATATGTAAACAAGCAGAATACGGCGCTTCGGTCGCCAACGCCTATATAAGATAGCAAGTGTCTGGGGCAGTTTTTACACACACTACTGCTGCTACAATGGCAGGTTATCTAGATCTGAGTGAGTTTGAACGTGGCGTTATAGCCGGTGCACGAGCGATGGAACACAGCATCTCCGAGGTAATGTTGGAGGTATTTTCCCTTACGAGCATTTCACGAGCGTGCTGTAAATATCAGGAATCCGGTAAAACATGAAATCTCCCACATCGCTGCGGCGAGTAAAAGATCCTGCAAGAACGGGACCAACGACGACTGAAGAGTATCGTTCAACGTGACAGAAGTGCAACCCTTTTGCTGACTGCTGCAGATTTCAACGCTGGGCCAGAAACAAGTGCAGCGTGGGAACCATTCACCGAAACATCATAGATATGGGCTTTCGAAGCCGAAGGCCCACTGTGTACCATTGATGTGTGCACGACACAAAGCTTTAGCCTCGCCTGGGCCTGTCAACGCCGACATTTGACTGTTAGTGACTGGAAACATGTTGCCTCCTCGGACGAGTCTCGTTTCAAATTGTATCGATCGAATGGACGTGTATGGGTATCATGAATTCATGGACAGTGCATGTCAGCGGAGGACTGTTAAAGTTGATGGAGGCTCTATAATGGTGTGGGGCGTCCGCAGTTGGAGTGATATGGGACCCCTGATACGTCCAGATAAGACTGACAGGTAACACGTACGTAAGCATCATGTCTGATGACATGCACCCATTCATGTCCATTGTGCATTCCGATAGACTTGGGCAATTCCAACGGACAGTGCAACACCCCACACGTCCAGAATTGCTATAGAGTGGCTGCAGGAGAGTTTAAACACATCCGCTGGCCACCAAATTCCCAAGACATGAACATTACTGAGCGTATCTGGGATGCCTTGCATTGTGCTGTTCAGATGAGATCTCCACCCCCCTCGTACTCTTTCGGATTTATGGACAGCCCTGCAGGATACATGGTGTCATTCTCTCCAGTACTATTTCAGACATTTGTCGAGTCAATGACAAATTGCGGCAGTTCTGTGTGCTCGCGGGCCCGTACACGATATTAGATGTACCTGCTTTTTTGGCTCTTCAGTGTGAGGTGTACCGGTTTCTTTGCCTCTTTAGTGTGTCCTAGTCTTCCTCCCCCTGCTCTGTTCACCACCTTTCCCCCTCCCTCTCTCCAGCCATCATCTTTTTCCCTCCTCTCTCACCATCTCCTCCTGCCCCGTCCATCTCCTTTCGGTTCCCTGTTAATTTACTCCAAAATCCCCCGTTCATCTTCTCTTCCGCCTTCTCTCTGACCTTTAGCAATGTTTATTCTTACTACTGATTCATTTTCCATGGTAGTATTCTGATAATAGTCCGTTAAGCCAGAAATAAAACTATCCCGTTTCTGTGTAAATCTTCTTCGAAAAACAAAGCAAATCCGCATATTTTACGGCAAAATATACTCTTTTCAAGGCCATTTTACTGGAAACTTGTACGCTGATGTTTGGAAAACATATATATTCTATACAAGGTGAGCCACTAACTATTACCACCAAGAATAACTCCGAAAGTATGATAGGAGCTGAAAAGTTTGTGGACCAAAAGTTGCATGGGACGACGTTGGTTTTTTGTTGCTAGGTGGAGTCGCTTCAGAGAAATGGTCAACTTTTTTAAATGGGATGCTATAGTTTGGTACTTATTTTCTGACAGCGGCTATCGAGACGAATCAATGATGTGTAACTGTAAGGTCTTTGAAGGTCTGCGTGGCATGAACGTCCATTTACAGAAAGTGTTCGATGTGACGACCATTGGTGTCAATGCAGTGCTACAGTCTTATCATGGATTGAGTGATACTCCTTATCACATCGGTACTTACCGAAGCACATGCTCTGACAATTCCCTGTCACGTATCTTAAGGTGTAGTCTTTATAAACAATGTCTTTTACGAATCCCCACAAGAAAAAATCCAGAGGCGTTATGTCTGGCGAACCAGCCAGCCAGTGCAATCCAACCATTTGGGAATTGTTTCTGCAACTCATTTCTAGCCATCAGCGAAAAATGTACCGGACACCTGTCGTGTTGATACCATATGCTGTTCCTTGTTCCTGAAGGTATATCTTCCAATAACAGACCTAATGTTTCTTGTAGGAATGTGGTGTACTGCTTACCATTAAGATTTCCTTCGATAAATAGGGGCTTATAATTCTGTCCTCCAGAATCCCACACGATACATTTACCGACCACGGTTTTTGGTGTGCAACTTGCACAGCCAACATGAATTTGCAGTTCCTCAATAAAGCTTATTATGCAAATTAACATTTCCGTAGTTCGTGAATGCAGCCTCGTCAGTAAATAAAATAAAATTAATAAATGTCATCCCTCTGAATATGAAGTGGAGCCTATCGGCAGAATTCAATGTGACGCATACAATCCGTACCAGTTAATTCTTAGTGGAGACTGATGTGGTAAGGATGACATTTATGGCGATGCAGAACACGAACAACACTACTTTGGCCCATGCCAGATACCCTTGCGATTTGACGTGAACTAACACAAGGATCTCCAACCACAATGGCAAGAGTACCAATTTCTGTTTACTCGTTAGTGTCTTTCGTTTGCCGGATATGTTTCCGATGCGTTAAAGATCCAGTTATTCTCAATTTATCGTGCACATATTTAAATGTACGACGTGTAGAGTGAGTACGTTGAAGATATCTTTCAGCATATAAGTCTCTAGCTCTCACTGAATTTCATTGCCATTCTCCATAAATGAGAAGCATATCGACTTGTTCTTCGAAGGAATAAGTCATTCACATTCGCTTGATTCGACGATACTCCTCTTACCACTCCTATTAGTGTTGTACTGCGAAACCGTCGAATGGTGTTTACATGTCAATGGTACGTCAGATAGATACGCCGTATTCGGCGAATACTTACTATTTGCACGATATACGAGAGAGAATTGCCAGAGCATGTGATTCGATAAGTGCCGAAGTGATAAGGACTACCACTCAATCCATGATAAGAATAATGCAGTACTGCATTGATATGGTCATCACTTCCAACACTTTTGTATATAGACATTCATGCCACCTTTTTGACCTTCAAAGACCTTACTATTACACGCCATTGGATTCGTCTCGATAGCCGCTATCGGAAAATAAGTATCAAAGTGTACCATCCCATTTCAGAAAAAAAGTTGACCATCATCTCTCTGACGCGACCCCACCTAGCAACAAAAAACATCATATTATGACCTCCGTTGTCCCATGCAACTTTTGTCCCACAAACTTTTCAGCTAGTACCAAAGTTTCGCAGTTATTCTAGGTCGCAATAGTTAGTTACTCACCCTGTATATGTCTAAATGTTCACTAGAGTATCGTTGGAAATTAAAATTGTGTAGCCTGTATTCGTTGAAACCTTCATTACACTGGAGTACAAGAATTTTTAGCAGATTGATAAAGTGCATTTTGAGATTTTTGGTAACAATTTTTCTCCATTATGTATTACATACCTATGTATAAATCACAAAGTAGGAATACAAAAGCACCCATATTCGATTGTAATGTTGCTTCAAAATTTCAAGTCTGTCGACGGAATACTCTAAGTTTAGCGAGCACTAACATCCGCAGGCTGATTTTTTTTTATATATGAGGACAAACTTTTATTTCTCAACAAATCACGTACAGATGCGGAAATGAATTAAAACAAAATAATAAACGACTAGTTACAAAACTTAGGAAATGCTTACAAAATTACACACAGTATTTCCGACACTAAACTACTCATCGTTTAGCGAAGAGGAAGTGAAATTGATATATAACACAGTGATGATTCTACTCGTATTGTATGTGGAACTGAAGGTCGAATGCAGAAGAACGGAGCAGGAGTTCGGCCATATATTTTCCAAAGGGACCATCTCAGCACTTGCCTTTAGGGTTTTGGGATAAAACACAAACACCATTAAAACAGGTGGTCTGGTGGGAATTTCATCCTCCCTTTTCCTCAAAAGGGACTCACGTAGTTCATTTCATAATTTTCCGACAAACGTTTTGGAGAACCTCTCACTGTCTCACTGGCGAAAGCTGCGGCACGTTACCGAGACATGCATGTCTGTGAAAGCCAGTAGTTCAGTAGTTGGCTACTATGCAAGTGGTGAACTTCCCCCCCCCCCCCCCCCCCCCCCCCCTCCTGCGTTCTGTATTTTATCTACCCCACTTCTAGCTTCTGGAGTGAGCTTTCCAACAGGAAGAATATGTCCTATCGCATGTTACATTTCAAACATATTACATTAAGCAACTTTATCTGACTCCAGTTTAACTAGGTGACATACACGGTAAGCAAAGAAAAGAATTTAATATTTTCTTCGTGCGAAAGCTAGAGAAGGTGGATGACAAAAGGTCCAAATGTGTTTTCGGAAAATTAAATTTTCTATGTTACTTCTGAGGTTTCGCGGGCGTGATTGATACTGTTTTTCCGATGACAATAATATGCTCGTGGGTGAGTGACCGCGTCATAATTATAGGATACGACTAATGTTTCGGCTTCTTTTGCATACAACCTTCATCATGGTGATTACAGATATGTTTTCATCTGGGCTTTTGGCAGCCTATATTTTCTTGGGTGACAGGATCGATGAGGGAGAGTATCATGCTACTGCAGGGATGTTTGATGCAAATTTGTGATTGTATGTTGTCAACGAATCGTCATTCAGCTGGTACCAGGTATCATGCGAACAATACTCGGTATATAGGGGAAGGTTGGATGGTATGGGACACGTAAGTTATTTCAAAATTATATTTTCTGAAAGTTGCTTTGGAGCAGTCTTAACATGAAACAACGCTATATACGTTATGTAACAGAGCTCCACGTCATAAAATCATACTTCACCTAATTTTTTAATTTCTATTTCGTTCATTGCATTTTGGTCGTTCAAACTTTTGAATAGTTTTATCACACGTGAAACTGTAATGTATAAAGTAATTTTATGTGCAATGAAGTTTTAATTGAATCTCAAAAATTTATAAACATGAATTTGTTCATCAACTCACATATATATGAAAAATGAAACATCTCGTCATCAGCGTGGTCATTAGAGTTGAAGCCATCCTCGTATTACGAAAGTACGGGGAAGGGACCATCCTAGCATTTGGCTGGAGCGACTGCCGGTATATCTCACCCAGAATCTGTCAACCTATTTCATAATGAAACTTGCTGCTAGCTGCAGACCGGTGGTTTCAGTTGTCCTCAACCTTTCCCGGGTCGTTCTTTTGCTGTATCCACGACTACATCTACATATAGAGTGAACGAAAACCGGCTATCTATATGTCTCCATAGGAAACTTTTCATCATTTCTCCGTGGTCCTTAGGCGGATTCTACGTAGATAGCTGTAGAATCCTATTGCAGTCAAGACAAAAATATCCGTTACATGAATTTTGTCAATGTTTCGCGAAAAGGATTTCGTTTTCCTTACAGGGGTTCCGATTTGAGTTCACGAAGCTGTTCCTTAATACTCGTGTACTGAACCTACCGGTAACAAATCTACCGCACGCCTCTGAATTGCTTCGATGTCTTCCTCTAATCCCACCGAGCAGAGAACACAAACACTCGAACAGTACTAAAGAATTAGTCGCACCAGTGTTCTATATGCGGTCTCCTTTATAGATGAGCTGCACTCTCCAAGAATTTTCCCAATAAGCAGAAGTCGACCATTCACTTTTGCCATTAACGAACTTACATGCTCATTTCTTGTCGCATTGGCAATATATTCAAACGACCAGACTGTGTCACCAGTGCTTTTTAGAACAGTAAAGGGTCGTTTTTCCTACTCATCCGCATTAACTCATATTTTTATCCATCTACAGAAAGCTGCCATTGACCTCACAAAATAACTATTTCGTCTATCTCAACCTATACCCCCCTCCAATCACTCAAAGATAACACTTTTCCTTTCACTAAAGTGTCGTCAGAGAACAGTAGCACATTGCTGCTCATCCTACACGTCAAATCGTTTAGGATATACAGAACAAGACAGGTCATTTATATGAATGCGTGGTGCCTGTTCTTTGAAAGACCAGACACCACATGGAAACCGTTGCTGTGATACATGTTATATAAATTGAGAGTGGAGGGGCGATAAAGGCAAAGAGAGGTGAAGAAGTCATGATGTCAGCTGCGTCAGGACTTGGTGCCTCAGCGGAGCCAAGAGAAAATGTGTGCCAGACCGGCATTCGAACCTGGGACCTCCTGCTTACTAGACAACAGCGTCAACCACCACGCCAGCGGGACACAGTGCTCATCGCAGTTGCGCAGACTATCTCAGAACGCCCCTCAGTCGACCGACACTCCCGTCTAGCGCCACCTATCCGCACTCCCTGTCCAAGTCCTCCATGCTCGCTACTTTGAGATTCCCGCAGAAGGTCGAATGTAATAGTGCATCCGCACTGAAGGTGGATTCATGACCCACTGAGGCAAATCAATTATACGAATGCGTGCTGTCTGTTATTTTGGACCTGTCCACAACCATCACTGCAGATGTGCATTTAAATCTGACCGCCAGCAAGAATCTAAAACTAGCGAGTATGGAAGACATGGGAGCGGACTGTGCATATTCGATGCTCGGTGGCACTGTGAGTCGGTCCGGAGGCATGCCGCGGTAGTCCACGAAAATGTGATAAACACTGTGTCCGGATGGCGCAGTGGTGAACGCAACTGCCTTGTAAGTAGGAGATCCCAGGTTCGAGTCCCGGTCCAGCACACGTTGCCAGTCCTCGCCGCTGATTCCGCATAATGACCTGATGCGACTGACGTCAATAATTCGTTCCCTTTCCTTTCTCCCGCCTGCACCTTCAATTTACATAATATATTTAACGTGTACATTTCTGTAATGGACACTTGTCCACTAATAAAGCTTCAAAAGCAATTTATTAAATCATATTAAGTAATTTAATGACGAACCTCGTAAATAAGAGTTGCCTTGGAAGACACGCCTATGTACTGATGACCTAGCAGAATTTATACGCTTTTAATCCAATGTGATCTTTAATTTCTTCTGTTGTTAAATATAAACAGCAAGCTAATAAATATCTGTTCAACTGGTTCAAATGGCTCTGAGAACTATGGGACTTAACATCTGAGGTCATCACTCCCCTAGAACTTAGAACTACTTAAACCTAACTAACCTAAGGACATCACACACATCCATGACCGAGGCAGGATTCGAACCTGCGATCGTAGCAGCAGCGCGGTTCCGGACTGAAGTGCCTTGAACCGCTCCTCCACAGCAGCCGGCTAATAAATATCTGTAAAACATTTGTGGTGTTATTTATACACTCATGTTTTATTTCTTTGACGCAACGCAATGGATTTCGTATGATGACAGCGTGGCTTTTCGTGTGTAATTCCTCACCCAGTGAGCACAGTTCAAGACTGAAGTGTACGGGTACTATTGACACTAGAGTAACAGAGGGACATAAGCATTAACTCTTAGGCTATTCAGTGCCTCAGTGAGCTTGCTCACTGTTGTGTTAAGGGCTTTTCCTTTACTTATACTGCGGAATTAGGCTTACAATTTTCATGATTCTAGGCCAGTGGGCACAGACTCTGCTGCGCGCCAGCAACAGGGAAATATCGTCGGGAAACTTTAGACCAGTGTCGTAACGGCACACACACTTTCGCAATGCGACCTCAGCCCACCTCCAGCGTCAACTGTCGACGTGTCCTGTTGCTCCACTTGACGGACACCCCTGCATTCGGTGCTCGCAGGGTGTATATAAATTTTTGTTGTCAGAAAAGAACAGTTCTTCTTGTACACCTACTTCAAGGCATCACTGCAGTGAGGCTGCAGATTTCTTTGCAGAAAATGTGTAAGTTTTTGTACTAGATTGCCATTTTTATTGTCACCAGTTTCTGTCACTGCTACGAGATATCAGAATTTCATACTGTCTATGACCAATTAATTTTTGAGAGGACAACAGTTTAATAACGTTCGTATCAGATAATTTGGGTGCATTGTTACTTTCAGTTAACGCACAGGATAAGCATAACTCCTTTCCTGCGGTAATTAAGTTACCACAACACCGGGAAAAAAAGTCACATATTGCTGGTCTCTAGAACCACCATTAATGCTGGTAAAATTATGCAACTATTTCTTTATAGCTCTTAAAACCCCTAAAAATATCATTTTTTCCACAGCAAGTACTGTATTTTCGTATTTGCTATCCAGAATCAAAAAATAAAACACATATTGCATTTAGAAAACAGTTAGTGTAATCGCCTTTAGTAATTAAATGCATGATCTAATGACCAGTGTGTTCTATTGTATCAACGACTAACTATTTCGGCGAATATTGTAATCAGTACATGATAATGAGTTGAAAACACCATGGGTTCATTTTTTCTTGGAATTTAAATTTTTGAAAGCAACTAATTACATATAGTTTCTGCAGTTAAGAAAAAGTTGGTTTAAATACTTCGTGCATTCTCTCTTTCTGTACAACTGTGAAAGCTGGACATTGGAGAAGAAAGAAGGAGTCAAAACTGCAACATTGAAGGTGTGTGTTAACAGGAAAAAAAAATAGAAATGACCGTATGGCATCGTTGGCCGTCTTATTTCAGTCGACGCCACAGTGGGCGACTTGCGCGCCGGTGCTGAGGATGAAATGATGATGAGGACAGCACAACAGCCAGACCCCGAGCGGAGTAACCTCCAATCCGGCCGGGTATCGCATCCGAGCCCGCTTGCATGGGAGGCGAGCACGTTACCACCCGGCTAAGCAGGCGGGCTGCGTTGAGAGGAGAGAGGAGAAGATAAAATGGCTGAGTAAAGTGAAGATCCGTGAAGTACTGGAAAGGGTAAGCGAATAAAAAACTCGCGCAGACCTGTTTAAGAAATGCAAAACAGGCTGGCGGGGAATATACTGAGAGGAAAAGTAATGCTAAGAAAGGCTATCGAAGGTACAGTGGAAGGATAAACAAAACAGGAAGGAGAAGAATTCCCGGCATGATGTGGTATGTCGACATCACTGAATTGCCGCGGTGACGGTTCTCAGCTTCTCCACACTAATCAGAGAATGGATTACGAGAGACTCGCTTTTCCTCTATTGTCCAGTACGACATGCATAATTCGACGAAAGTAGTAAATTGTTTTATAACGTCATTGTTTCATTCAGTACGTAACCTACAAACAGCTTAACAGCAAACGAATATCTTGCCACTTAGAATAATTACCTTCTGAGAAACACCGTAACTGGCAGATATCTCTACTCTCTGGCTCAGCTGTTTGCTTCCAAAATGAAAACCGTGTTACGCATCGTGCAATATAGTACTGGGCAAGTGCAGGTAACAATATACAGCAGTTGCCAGCGCGCTTGATTACGGAAATAAAAATTGAAGTAGTACGACATGAAGAAGATGGCAAAGAAATCGAATTACTCTGGACTCGTAATGATTCTAGCGCCTCTGTTCTGTCATACTACGTTACTCTATTAAACTGATGTATTTCACTTTAATAGGATTGCTTTAGTGCGTTTCCAGAAAGAAGATTTGGATCAGTATAAAAGTAATGGTGATGCGTCGCAGGGTGTATAAGAGTAATAGTGATGCATCGCAAGGAGTCTTAAGTTGTATGTAATTCGTAGATCTGCTGTTTCAGCGCTAGGCAGGCTGATAGTAGCGAATACGTTAGCAGCAAAAAGTGAGATCTGGCATTTTTTGTAATGCCTAGCCAATATATAGAATGCTAAAAGATCATTAGCCCGTGTATAAAATGCATCCTATTTAATGTTTTGCCTACGCGTTTCATATAATTCCAGTTACGTTGAACTCAAAGTATAAAAGAAAGAAAATTTATATATTTTAACAATTACAATACCCACAAACATTTGACAAATAGTGGCTTTTAGGGATTGGGTACCAACGAAGCAATTCTACAGCAGTTGTACACAATGTCATAGTTCACTAAAGTCCCAAAGATCTTCCGAAGGACAAACAAGTATCTCTCACGTCAGCTGACACTCAGAATTCCACTGGAAATGGACCAGGAGTAGTGAAGGGCAGGGGCAAAAATAAATGCCAGAACCTCAGGTGTTTCTGCGTAAGAATAAAAGTTATTTGTAGTTCACAATGTTATTTCACTTCTGCTTGCTGCAATAAATATAGTATAAAATAAGTAGAGCTCGAAATGTATAAAAATTGAAAGTTTCCATGCAGTTATATATTTGTTAAAAACTCTTTTTTCAATTGTTAATTACATGTAAAAGAACTATTGAAACACATGTACTTCAGGATAAGCTGACTTTCAGACATCACAATCGTGATAGTTTCATGTTTTGATTAAATTTTCATTACGTATATATAAATTTTTAATTTGAACTTGCTATTTCAATGTAATTTTTTACTTTGCCTCTGACCATTTCTCATTTTATAAAATACCTAGGCATTTTATACAGCTCATAGAAAAAGTATTAAATTAAACATCTTACCAAAGAGAAATGATATATGTCCTCGAAGTGGGATGCTTCAATAAAATCAGTTTCAAACGTGGCGCCTGCCGCTCGCACCAAGTGACGTCACTCTGCCCAACTTTCCTTCCGAGCATGACTTACACTGATCCTCTCTGGAAGAATCCAGACACTGAAATTATTATATACAATCAATAGATCGCGACACCCCGGCAGTCAGTGATTTCAACTCCTGACGACAATGGCCGAGACAGCTATCGAAAGATCGAGTGTTTTATTTGAAAAGATGTGGCTTGTAAGCCGAGAATATTTTGTGAACCTTGCCAAAGCTTCTAGGTATTCTGTATGTTGCCTAGGCATTCTATACAGTACCTTGATCTGAGACTTTGCCAGTAACATACACACTGAGATGACAAAAGTCATGGGACAGCGGTATGCACATATACGGATAGCAGTAGTATCGCATACACAAGCTACAAAAGGGCTTAAGAGTGTTTAAAAATTTTAATACTGCTCTTTGAAATCTTGTTCGGTCAGATGTCAGCAGTCCTAATTGTGTCGAAAATTTGAACTAGGATAGGAAACCACTCCAGGTTTAGTTCAAATAAAATTAATATTTTTACTATGAAAAGTTACACAGTACCGTAATGCGCCGCTAGAAGAGCCAAAATACACTCCTGGAAATGGAAAAAAGAACACATTGACACCGGTGTGTCAGACCCACCATACTTGCTCCGGACACTGCGAGAGGGCTGTACAAGCAATGATCACACGCACGGCACAGCGGACACACCAGGAACTGCGGTGTTGGCCGTCGAATGGCGCTGGCTGCGCAGCATTTGTGCACCGCCGCCGTCAGTGTCAGCCAGTTTGCCGTGGCATACGGAGCTCCATCGCAGTCTTTAACACTGGTAGCATGCCGCGACAGCGTGGACGTGAACCGTATGTGCAGTTGACGGACTTTGAGCGAGGGCGTATAGTGGGCATGCGGGAGGCCGGGTGGACGTACCGCCGAATTGCTCAACACGTGGGGCGTGAGGTCTCCACAGTACATCGATGTTGTCGCCAGTGGTCGGCGGAAGGTGCACGTCCCCGTCGACCTGGGACCGGACCGCAGCGATGCACGGATGCACGCCAAGACCGTAGGATCCTACGCAGTGCCGTAGGGGACCGCACCGCCACTTCCCAGCAAATTAGGGACACTGTTGCTCCTGGAGTATCGGCGAGGACCATTCGCAACCGTCTCCATGAAGCTGGGCTACGGTCCCGCACACCGTTAGGCCGTCTTCCGCTCACGCCCCAACATCGTGCAGCCCACCTCCAGTGGTGTCGCGACAGGCGTGAATGGAGGGACGAATGGAGACGTGTCGTCTTCAGCGATGAGAGTCGCTTCTGCCTTGGTACCAATGATGGTCGTATGCGTGTTTGGCGCCGTGCAGGTGAACGCCACAATCAGGAGTGCATACGACCGAGGCACACAGGGCCAACACCAAGCATCATGGTGTGGGGAGCGATCTCCTACACTGGCCGTACACCTCTGGTGATCGTGGAGGGGACACTGAATAGTGCACGGTACATCCAAACCGTCATCGAACCCATCGTTCTACCATTCCTAGACCGGCAAGGGAACTTGCTGTTCCAACAGGACAATGCACGTCCGCATGTATCCTGTGCATCCAACGTGCTCTAGAAGGTGTAAGTCAACTACCCTGGCCAGCAAGATCTCCGGATCTGTCCCCCATTGGGCATGTTTGGGACTGGATGAAGCGTCGTCTCACGCGGTCTGCACGTCCAGCACGAACGCTGGTCCAACTGAGGCGCCAGGTGGAAATGGCATGGCAAGCCGTTCCACAGGACTACATCCAGCATCTCTACGATCGTCTCCATGGGAGAATAGCAGCCTGCATTGCTGCGAAAGGTGGATATACACTGTACTAGTGCCGACATTGTGCATGCTCTGTTGCTTGTGTCTATGTGCCTGTGGTTCTGTCAGTGTGATCATGTGATGTATCTGACCCCAGGAATGTGTCAATAAAGTTTCTCCTTCCTGGGGCAATGAATTCACGGTGTTCTTATTTCACTTTCCAGGAGTGTAAAATGGCGCAGTCCGTTGCTACAGTGGAGTTTTAACTCTTTCTTCTCTTCCCCAGCGTTTATCTCGTCTAGTACGGGTCCGCTTTTTCAGGATTTTGCACAAATTTTTATTTTATTCTTTAACTTTGTGCCCTTCCTGACGCCAGAGTCGTCAAAGTAGCCTAATGAGGTAAAACATTTCCCTTATTTCCGGCAATGATCACAATACTTTTGGTCCTTCGACTACCAGTTTCGGTCAACAATGACTAACTTCAGATCTGCAACAAAACATGGGGAATGAAATACAATTAGTTTATTAGCGGCAGAATTACTTCTTAAAAATTTAAATAAAATATGTCATAGCAAAAAGTATTTTAAACATGCGCGACGATGCTAAGGTGATTTTCTGCATACTTCGTGACGATGCCACTATGGCTTTATTATATTAGGGCATGAAGCTTCCTGTCAGATTAAAACTGTGTGCCGGACCGACACTCGAACTCCGGACCTTTGCTTCTGCGGGCAAGTGCAAAGGTCCCGAGTTAGATTCTCGGTCCGACACACAGTTATAATCTGTTAGGAAGTTTCATATCAGCGCACACCCGCTGCAGAGTGAAAATTTCATTCTGGATATTATGACATGTTATAAAACAGGTAGTTCTTGTCACATTTTAAGTGCATGTATCCACATCCGACAAATAATTTTCATGACATATTTTGTTATTTTAAGACGTAATCTGTCCACTAGTCGTATTTCATTTCCCATGTTTTTGTGCAGATCTGCAGATGATCGTTGCTGTCCGAAACCGGTAGTCTAAGGATCAAAAGTTTTGAGGTCATTGGCGGAAGTAAAAGAAATTTATTTGACACTTCCTTTGCTTTAGTCCGCGACCGTCTCGCAGCCTATAAAGAAAGAATTTTGTTGTCTGTGTTGTCGTATTTTAATTGTTTGTGTGTCGCATTCGCTGGGGTGGAAGTTGAGGACCAGCCCAGCATTTGCCTAAACGAGATTGGGAAATTCTGAAATCCACACTCAGGTTGCCCGGTGTAGTAGCGCACAGATTCCGTTCGGATCTCGTTCACCTCCCCGTCTCGTATGCTTAGCGAGCGCCGTGTCACGCTTTACGAGAAAGTCTCATTGCTAAAGTGGAGTATCATACGGTAACTCGTTCTCGGAAGCAGCGGAAATGTTGCATCTGAGCCAGACCAATCTAAATGACCCCTCTAGCAATGTCCATTGTCATAACACAGATGCAACATCTCCGTTCCTAGCAAAAAACAAATTACCTCATGAAACTATACTTTAGCAACGGGCAGCGCAATTCTGTTTGGCTTCTCCAGCGTCATCCTAACGTACTGTGCAATGGGGTTTGAGTGCGTACCATACATGAACCTGCAAACCAATAAGAAAGTAGTTATTTAACTTTATTTTTTAAAGGCAGCAATTTACTAACTCTTGTATTTTATAGAATTACGATTATCGTGTAGCACCGTGTAAGTCGTACTTTCAACTCATAAGTGTCAAAATGAGATATTGGCTTGAATGTTACATTCGGTCAAGAAGACGACGTGCAGCGTCTATATGCCGATGTCGAGTGATCATGTCTGTTTCAGAAACGTCCAGCAGAATTGAAACCGAGAGCTTGAAAACCACAAAAAATGAAAACTGACGCAGCATTTCCATGTCATCACAGCACTGAGCGTACATTGTCGACGGAATTTTACCGTTTTGCAAGACATCACTGCCGTTTCGGCAAAAAAACGTCTGCACGTTTCGCGAGTACCTGAGGATACCGGAAACCAATAGTAAATTACTTAGAAAGTATCAGAGGAACAAGTGCTCCTGTGCAAACGTGGACTATACCATTCAATCGGACATACATACAATTTTAATACTTGATTTTAAACCGTTTCCGGACACAAACAGAGCGGCAACTGCCTCGGCTTCTGCTCACACTACTTACGCCATTTTAGTGCTAAGTCATACAGATCGGATGCAGTTTCCTGCTTCCTTATAGAAAAGAACTTTTGCCAACTTCTTCAGTATCCCGATACAGACAGCATTTCAAAAATTACAGAGGTAATAACTACGTGACCTTAAGAAAAGAGGCGAGATCTTCATTTTCCTCATTTCATAAAAAAATTTAAGAACAAGAACATCAAAAAGTTAAAAATAATAAAAAGTAAAAGGAACCCACACGATCAAAGTAAGAAAGTACACTCAGTTCATATTGTAAAAAATGTGTGTTTACCCTTTCATTTAAAAAAAAGGCAAGCCCTTTAATTATTTTATAAATGAGGAGAGATGTAAACTAGCTCGCTTCCGTAGTGGAATACTGCACATGCATCTTGGGTAACGCTAAATGAGCTAGAACGAATCGGGAGCGAGACCAAATGTTTGATTTCCTGGTTACAAACATACAGACAAATCAAAATCAAAATGCCTTACAAAATGGACCTTTTAAGGGCCAACTGATTGAAAGACTTGGCCCTTCAATCCAACTACGTCATTTAAACACAGAAGTCCTTAGCCGAGCTAAAAGAGACTATCTGTCTAAACTCCTTGTAGATAATGATATTGACGTAGTTTTAATCCAGGAAACACACGGTCCAGCTATGGAATACTAGAATAAAAGAGGTAAGATCCATGGCTACTATCTTATGGGTGCTACTTATCATAGGGTGAACGGTGTTACCACTTATGTAAGGAGCAATGTCGAACACTCTCGCCTCTTGTTGACAATTACTGAAAATATCTTTTACTTCTCGATACAAGTCGAGGAGACCCTTATAAATAACATTTACAAGCCACTAAATGTGCCATGGCCACTGGATGTTCTGCCAATTAGTGCCCATCCATCGATTTATGATGGAAATTTTAATATTCACCACGGTCATTGGAACTATAAACGTGACAATGAGTGTGCTATTGCGCTCATCGCCTGGGCTGAAAATTAAAATCTATGCCCGGTTTACGATGCCAAGGATTTGGAAAGTTTCAGATCGGCAGCTTGGCGAAGAGATTACAACCCGGATGCCTGCTTTGTGTTCATGGACTGCAGAGGGCGACCAGCGCCTATGTCCAGAGAAATCATACCCAATTTCCTTCACAGCCAGTACTCTTCGCTATGGAACTGTCTGTGGCAATAGCGAGATATGTACCGCGTCGCAGTTGGAAATTCCCTCAGAGCTTTTTGGTGGAGTTTTACTGACCACCTAGATAAATATATCTGTTTTATTCCACCAGAACCTAAAAATTACCCTCGATTTTTAGGGGCTGTTCTTACTGCTGCTAAGAAGTTTATCCCTCGTGGGTACAGAAGGGGTATATACCAGGGTGGAATGAACATTGTGAACAACTTTATGAACGGTATAGCGAAGCTGGCGACAGTGATATAGCACACTACCTCCTCCAAAGACTTGACGCTGCTAGAAGGGTGCAATGGTGCGAGATGGTAGAAAATGTAAACCTCAGACACTCAAGCAGAAAGGAATGGAGTCTTCTGTGTAAGCTTGGCGGAGCCTCCAGTAAACCTAGGCAGAAGCTAACCATATAGTCAAAACATCTAGATCATCCCGTCACAAACAACATACTCCTAAAATAAAAGGAAAACTCACCTCTCCAAAAGCTCAGTGCCAAAACGAATCCAATTTTTCACCATTTACACTGAATGAATTGGATGAGGCTTGAAAAAAAATCTAACATGGTAAAGCACCTGGTCTAGATAATATACACCTGGAATTTCTGATAGAGATGGGTAATGGTGGAAGAAAATGGCTGATCCGCTTCTTCTCCAACTCCTAGATAGTGGATCACTGCCCAACGAACTAAAAAGAGAACAAAAATAGTGGCAATTTTGAAAGCAGTTAAACCAGATGACCACCCTCAAAGTTTCAGATCAGGTTCCCTTTTGAGCTGTACTTATAAACTCTTGGAAGGGCTCATTTATAATGGAATTAGTGATTTCGTTCTGAAACATATCCCAGCTATGCAAGGCGGTTTCAGGCCGAAGAGAAGCTGCTGCGACCAGGTACTGGCCCTAGAGGCTGCTGTCCAAGAAAACGTGAAGACATCTGCGTGTTCGTAGACCTAACCGCGGCATATAACACTATCTGGAGAGAAGGATGATATACAAATTACTAAAGACAATCAGATGCCGAAACACTGTAGCTCTCATCAACGGCATGATAAACAATAGATATTTCCGTGTTCACTTCGGAGAAATTATGAGCAAGGAGAGGAAATTAAGTAATGATCTAGCACAGAGCTCTGTCTTAGACTCCCTATTATTCAACCTATATATTCCGATCTCTTCAATACCAAGTCAAAAAACTGTGCTACGTGGACGATATTGTCCTTGCTTGTATAACCAAGGATCTCGGACATTTCTCACAGAAGATCTAGCTGTAATGTACTCCTTTTTTAGAAAGTGGCAACTAAAACCTAGTACAAGTAAAACGACAAACAAGCTAACGTAGAACTCAGAGTGAATCCTAACGGAAACACTCATTTCCATAGCAAGTACCCTAAGTATTTTGGTGTCACTTTTGACCGCACCCTTTCATATGGAAAACATCTTGAAAATACTGGTGCCAAGATAAAACCTCGAAGAATATTATTCAAAAACTGTGTGGAATGAGATGGAGAGTTACAGCAGATATTTTGCGCTCATCATCCATTGCGCCGGTCTTCTCAGCAGCCCAATATTGTGCCCCGGTGTGACTAAACAGCTGCCACATCAACTTGATTGACGCCCTTTTGAACCACATGATGAGGTTAATAACTGGCAAAATCCGACCAACACCGAGTTTTTGGCTTTCTCTGCTGAGAAACATCTGTCCAACCGCAGATCGTGGAAGCGACGCCTTGCTTAAGGGAATACAGCAAGGTATAGGAATTACCCACACAGGAAGACATACCAAGTCTACGACGAAATAAACTCTCTTCAAGAAACCCACCATTACGGCAAACAGAATAGCTAGATGCTATTAATACCCGGGTGAGAGAGCTGTGGGATCAGAACTGTCAATTTTTTGAAAATGCCGAAGAGCGTGAGTGGTTTCGAAAGTGTAACTGCGATACTGCAGGTACAGAACTTGACAGGAAACTATGGGTCAAATAGAATACAGCTCGCACTGAGCATGGACGATGCGCAGACTCTCTTTGCAAATGGGGTGCTACAGAGTCTCCGGTTTGTGACTGTGGGACTCCGAACCAAACAATCAAGCACATTAGAGATGAATGCCCCTTGCTTTGCTATCACGGGAATTGGAGCGACCTCATGAAAGCTGATGATACAGCTTTTACATGGAGTTGGAACTTAGTCTTTGGCATTTAGTTAGTTTTATATGTAGTGTAGCCTTTTTGTGTTCTTGGTATCTACATATACTAATGTTATACACCTTTATTATTGAACTGCATGTGAGCCATACGAATAAATAGAATACATAAACGAGAAATAATCAAATCAGCTTTTAGTAACTGCAAGTTAACAGCTTTAGGTAGTAAAACTGAAGAGAGTTTAAATACGTTAATTCTAGACTGACTGTGAGATAAATCAACAGTAAACTACTATTATAATAAAGAGGAAGAAAATCAAAAGAAAGTACCAGTGAAGGATCAAAAACTTTGGCTATTTGATAGAAGCAGGTGGGTCCACTCTCATTTCATTTTCCCAACTATTATTTCGTGTCACGTTAATTTTGTTTTTAGGTTAAATTTTGGTTTTTCTCCAAGTAAACAAACAAGAGTGTGCATGGAAAGGGCTAAAGAAGAGGTTGCAAGCCAATTAAAAACTTATGTTGGCTTGAGCTGTGGACAGCACTCACGACTGTTCCATAGAACCGGTAAACTTTAGCCTAACACATGTACACTTATGCATCGAGTAAATTTTTGAGTCGTCAGACAAAAGACTTTACAAATGCCGCTGACAAATTCGCGAAATCCTTAGATTAGGTGAGTATACATGAAGGGCTTATTTCAATAGTGGAACAAGTCCATTTTTGTTCATTCTGAGATTCAGAATGAACAAAAGTGGACTTATACCAAGATTGAAATAAGCCCTTCACATAAGGTGTCAAATGTTGTTTGAGGTGAATACATTAGACAGCCAATCCTGTAAATTCTTCACGTAACTACGATTTGCCAGAACTATTTGTTACTTTGGTCAGTTTTTGAATAATAATATTTTATTGCTATCGAGACGTTGAGGTTTCATTATCTTCTGCTGTAAACGATCATAACATCATATGATCAGAGGCACCGTTACGAAATCCACGAATCGATTTCACAAAATTCATTGGCAAGAGTGTCATTCGCTCATTCTATAAAACGCTGAAGAGTGGTTTGCATGTATTCCTATTGTCATCAGGATTCTAGGAGGCCTTTCTGAGATGTCGTCAGCGAAAAATGATGCGTTAGTGCGCTAGGAAGCGCATATTTTATATAGCATAAGACGTCAGATTGCTTACTATCATTTACAAGCCACGTATACGTAAAAATATGAAATAGATCGGTTCCAGAAATATAAAAATGTTAAATTTTAATGTGCCGTAGACGACGAGGTCATTACAAACGGAGCTCGAGCTTGGAGTGGAAGAGGAAATCGACAGTTTCCTTTTCAAAGAAATTAACCAGAATTTGCTCAAAGCGATCTAGCAGAAACATGGAAAACCTAAATATAGATGGCAGGACACGAATTAAAACCCTACTTCAGCCCATTGCGGGTCCAGTGCGCTAACAGGTGCTCCACCTCATTCGTTTTAATGCTGCCCGTAAACTCTCGCACTGAAACATTCTGACACATCACATCCAATTTTTATGCGTTACTCTAATCTGAAGACGGGCATCCGCCATTAACGAATGAAGCTTTCACCAACCCATCTGTTTCTCTCTCCTATAGGTCGACCTCATTCCTGCGTACCAAACTCCGTAAATATCTTTCTGAACTACCGTTATATGAAAAAGGATATGGAGGAGCTGGGGAATGGGGGGCGGAGGTGAGTTGTAAAAAGGTAAAACTGTCTCTCCCTCGAAGATTCGTCTGAACACCTCTGTGCTTTACTAGACATGGTCCTATTGCCCTTGCTTTACTCCAACCCTGAACTGCGTTACCTAGGCAGTTACCTACATTTTGACGTTGAACCAGAATCACTGGCGTTTTGGCATTTTTCGCATCAACGGATCATTGCCACAGGTTAGAGAAGTCGTAACAGAGAAAATACGTGGATCCCTTGGGCCTCTAATCCCGAAGTTTTTGATGTATAGACATTCACACAATGAACCAACGAACCACACTATAGAAGATTAAAACTTTATGTCCAAGCTTTTGAGTTAGGATAATAGAATATGAGGTAACATTCTGTAGCTCCCATTGATATCACAGATAACGTTATTTCTAGTACGTCAGCAACGCCCAATAAAAATTCCTTTTTTATTACAGAAGTAAATGATGTAAACTAGAACAGATAAATAATCCTGGGATGTACTCATATTATTAGCTGCTGATGGATAATAGCATGAGGGTATACCAATACTGTTCACTCATGTAAAATGGCACATTTGCCATGGTTACATTTGCTAGTTGATTTGTGCTTATTCAGAACAGCCTGCAGTGATCTACGATATCAAGCATTGCTGCAATATATAATCTGAAATTCCAAAAACAATCGACATAAAGACGCGGCGTTCAAATCACAGATGCTGAAAGTTGCGGCATCGCGTGAGGATGAAGTAGACACTGGTGAGATGATCTAAACTAAAAACACACTTTTCCAACACAATGTATCCTGCGAAAGTTGGACATCTGTGATTTCAGTAAACCAAGCAATGAAGGAGTTAACAAACATGTGACGAGAAAGTTTCCGGATTGGAATTCAGTGTTGGTTACGGACATGCGATACGCAGGGCGACACTTTCTCCATGTGGAAATAGCTGGCGGAAGGACAGAGGCGATGGGATACCGTTACGCAGCGGGAAGCGCATGGCTTCTTCTTCATTTCACACGCCGCCCGCGGCGACGGCTGGCCTTGCTATCGAATTTCACTTTTCGACTGCTTCTCTTCACAACCTTTCGTATATCATTCTCCATCTGTTCTTCGCTTTACCCTTCCTATTTGCAGCTACATTTCACAAAGCAGTTTTAACCTTTGGCATGCAGAAGATACTGAGCCCTCTATGTCACTTCATGGAAACAAAGAGGTCGAGGTAACTGCTTGGTATCCTTATTTAAAAAAAAAATAATTCTTATGAGAATAAACATAAGACAAAATTGTCATAGTTGAAGCACTCTTTTTTTGATATTAAATTATTGGTCTCATTTTGCTGAGTCCTTGACAAGGAAATTCCCTTCATCGGCCTGGGAACCGTCGATTTACGAAAATCTGAGAGCATATGTTGATACGAAATATCTACTCTCTAAAAGAATTAGCGAAGTTTTACGAACGCTTCATGGGAAGTGTTTCTAAGATTGTATCCTGTATCAACCAATTATTGATTAACAGCAACAGAAATTACAGTATTTCAAACCATAATGACATAATGAAATCTACAGTCGTTGCGAAAAGATTTTTACCTGAAACTTCCTGACAGATTAAAACAGAGTGCCAGATCAGGAGGCCGGCCGGAGTAGCCGTGCGGTTCTACGAGCTACAGTCTGGAGCCGGGCGACCGCTACTGTCGCAGGTTCGAATCCTGCCTCGGGCATGGATGTGTGTGATGTCCTTAGGTTAGTTAGGTTTAATTAGTTCTAAGTTATAGGCGACTGATGACCTCAAAAGTTAAGTCGCATAGTGCTCAGAGCCATTTGAACCAATTAGAAACAGATCAGGACTCAAATGGGCTTTGAGCACTATTGACCTTAACTTCTGAGGTCATCAGTCCCCTAGAACTTAAAACTACTTAAACCTAACTAACCTAAGGACATCACACACATCCATGCCCGAGACGGGATTCGAACCTGTGACAGTAGCGGTCGCGCGGTTCTAGACTGTAGCGCCTAGAACCGCTGGGCCGCTATGGCCGGCAGGACTCTAGACCATTGTTTCTCGCGGGAATGTGCTCCAGCAACTGAGCCAGCCGCCCACGACACAGGAGCCGTCCTCATAGTCTAAGCTTACACCAGCGTCTCATCTCCTATTTTCCAAACTTCTCAGAAGTTCTCTTGCATAAATTTCGGAACTATCACTCACGGAAGAAAGAATTCTACGGGGACGTGCCTTACCAACAGTATGGGTAATTGTTTGCAGAATGAAATTTCACAATAACATATTCAAATTAAAAATTTATATATGTAATGAAAATTAAAGTAGAACATGAAAATCATCACAATTGTGAAATCTAAAAGTTGTAGAACGTGCTTTTAAATAGTTCTTTTACACGTAACTAACAACTGTAAAAACAATTTTCTGAGAGCAATTACAGAACTGCTATTATAGAACTGAATCGAAACTTTTAATTTTTATACATTTCAAAGTCTTATTTCTTTTGTGGTATCTTTATTCCGGCGAGCAGAACTGAAATAACATTTTGAATTACAAATAACTTTACCTCTTACGCAGAAACACCTGAGGTTCCACAGCAGACTGTGAGCTGATATGAAACTTCCTGCAGTAAAGCTGTGTACTGGACGGGAATTAAGACGGGTAGGTAGGATATGAGATACTGACGGAAGCAAAGCTGTGAGTCGTGTTTGGGTAGCTCAGTTGGTAAAGCATGTGCCCGCGAAAGGCAAAGCTCTCAGGTTGGACTCCCAATGCTACATACAGTTTTAATCTGCATGGATGTTTCATATCAGCGCACCCGTCGCAGCAGAGTGAAAATTCATTGAGGAGACTTTTACGTATTATATATGCATGTTATAACAATGAAGTGAGAAGGTCGATCAGTCATTGATTTTGGATAATAGAAAACAAGAATTTTTTAACTATTGAAAGACCATTGAAATATAGGTTCCGTGTGACAGGTTTCTCTAATTAGACACTGCGACTGTATTGAGGCACAAAAATACAGTTCTGTTCCTTACAAATTTAACACCCTATATAAGATTTGTCGCATTCACACGGGACCCTGTAAACACCTGCCTTGCGCTGCTCTGGGTCGGTATCTGAGCGGTCAGCGCGACAGAATGTCAATCCTAAGGGCAAGGCTTCGATTTCCGGCTGGGTTGGAGATTTTCTCCGCTCAGGGACCGGGTGTTGTGTTGTCCTAATCATCATCATTTCATCTCCATCGACGCGCATGTCGCCGAAGTGGCGTCAAATCGAAATACTTGCACCCGGCGAACGGTCTACCCGACGGGAGGCCCTAGTCTCAAGACATTTTTTAGCACAGAAGCAGGGATTAATGATGATGACGTTATCACAGCGACGTTGGTTACTTAAGTTAATAAATCCATCAAAAGGGCTACATGAGTATTTGTCCTAGGAAGTGTAGATAATCAGTTATTAACATCCCACATAGATAATGAATGAACAGCATTTAGTTCAGATGAATTATGGGCAAAGTTTAAACGGATTATAAATCGCCCTATGAAGAAATGTATTAGGATTAAATGTATTAAGGACCGATAAGACCCATGGTGGGTTAGTAATACAGTTTGGAAAAACGGAAGAAGCAGATATTGTTGCAATCTCGGTTCAAAAAAGTATGCGGAAAAGTTAGTAGAAATTCATACGTCTGTAAGAAGATCGATGCGTGAATCATTCAGTAACTTCCCTCGTCATACATTAGCGAAAGATCTTGCCGAGAATCCGTTAGTTTGGTATCCACTGTCTGCCGTAAGAGTGACACGGAGACTTTTAGTCCTCAGTCTTAGGGCAGACAGTGGTTACCAAACGAACGGAATTACTGATCTGGGTGCTTTCATTGTTAAGTGTTAAGTATTCCGTTAGTGGAGGGTGAGTATAACCTGTACATAATGCTACAATTATCGCTGGAAGGGGACGGACCGAGCCATTTGTTTATTTACTTTGCACCCTAAAAGGAGCTACTGGTAATCCACGAAGCGAAACTTCAATATGCGAAGTTGAGTAGCGGCCAGCCACTGTGCATAACAGTCAAAACCTCGGAATATGTAAGTATTAATATTTTTATTCACGTACAGAGAAGATATGTGAGATTAAGATGCTGCGGCTTGTCCGAGAAGCTCCGAAAGACTGCGTGCAGAAGCTAAAAGTATTAAATGAAAGTCTGTGGACGCCAATGTGTAATAATGAATGTAAAATTATAGAAAGCGTTCTATCAATGTAAAAAATAAACCATTGTTGTTGTTGACTGAACAGGTTGACTATAGGGAAAAATATTGCTCTGAACTTTTGACGATTTACTGTAAAACTTCTGCAGTCTTCTCCTTATCGTTTTATAATAAAGAGATCAAGAGCTCAATAAATTATCACTTACCACTGGCCCAACAATACTAATCAGAATACTATTGCTGTACGTTCACTCGTACCACAGCTATACCCAAGTATTCCCGTTTAAGTTCTCTCTTTTAATCAAATATTTTACGATTTCAATAATTTAAATACTACATAGTTTGACAAACTGTTCTCTATAACAGTCATTCATTCATTTACCGACGAAAATAACGAGTATTTTATGTAGACTAAACGTGCTTCCTCCATTACACGAATTTCTGTCGCCAGTGAATGTGGCGACTGTTTATTTATTTTGTTAAGTGTCTGGAAGACTTTACTTTCATGTTCTCTTACATAGAATATATTTATGTGGCCATTGGGTTATTATATTATAGAAAACATTTTGTGTAGTGCTAAATAGTTTGTAGAGATTCTGAAGCCAGCGCTTGTCCAAGTTTTATAACCGGGTAAGAGTATACAGTCCTTGCCAGTGTTCGCTTCAGTTGATTCTTCTGATCACGGGAGGCCAGACGGTGGCAGTCAGTTTCCTCACGACTACCGTCTGCCAGAGGTGGAGAAGACAGTCGACTACCAAGCCATCAGACAGCTCTGTGTTACGTCCTCTGCTACGGTGTCTGTAGTGGTCCTCGCTGGAGCGCAACTATCGATACCGACAGGCCATTGCTATGCTAGCCAATATGCCCATCTCTGCTACAACTACTTTCAACGAGTTCATACAAATGTCCATAGATGGCAGTCTACACACGAAACCGATCAAATCATGTCTGTTAATTGCGTTTCTTTATTTTAAATATATTATGATAAAAACTGTTGTGAAACATGATGTATGGAATTTTTGTATCCATTTTTGTATCCATTCTTCTTGTAAATTTCAATTACAGCAATTATGTAATATACCACACGTAATGAGTACATGATTGGTAGTTAGTGATATAACGCAGTATGTGGTGGGAGGGGCTTACAGTATGCGAACTTCCAGCATACTGGAGTAATTGTATTCTATTTAATAAGATAATAAAATTTTTGAAATAGTTCATAGTTACGTTACTATCCCCTAGTATAGAAAACCGTTTGCATATCTTTTACTATTGTATTGCAGTTCTTACGGACTGAAGATTGTCTAAATTATAGACTGAAACCGTTTGCTGACCAAAATAAGCAGCTATTGCGATTGACACTGCTTTCCTGAATTTTAATAATAGTAATGAATGGCATTTTGTGGTACGTGGGAGAAGCCATATTTGTCATTTTTCACTAAGTTTAAGCACTCTGATGTCATCTTCCAAGGCTCAGGAAAGTTGAAATTTCTAGATAAACGTCATGGATATGCTGCTTAAAGGGTGATGGAAATCGATTGCTGGATAGTAAACAACGAAAGAATATTACTGAAATTAAGTTGTATGAGCCAATACATTATGTAGCTAGGCAGTTCGGTGCCTAGAGAGCTGTCGAACATTAGCTTCACAAGCTTCAGAGCGAAATCGAATTTCGGGAGATAACTGCCTTAAGTAATTTCTGTATAAATAATTTCTGTTTCTGGAGCTACATAACCTCTGGCATAAAGTATATAGTAATTATCAGTAAATATCTGAGTATTGCAAAAATCAAACTTCTACGTATAAAGCAGCTTCATATGTTTGATACTTTACAAATAAGATAATCTGTTAAACATTTGAGTTTAAGGTTGTCAGCGAGAAAAAGTTCACGAAAGGTGTGCAATTACCCTTATAATCTGTTGGAAGTGACTAAAGGCTCCCATTATGAAACACAGGATGCATGTACTCTGGGTAAAGCTTATTTTTTCACGCATCTTAATATATGACGTCTTACCTCCTGAACTGTTGCTTGCAAAATGATATAATTTTGCAGGTACATTTAGTCGTATATTTGGTTCCTGTCTACAAACTGTGTTGCGAATAGAGTTGGATATAAAGGTGTAATAAATTAAAACGTCATGCCTGATGTTGAAGTTGGACTGCATGAACAGCGAAAACGTAGTAGGCTATAAACTTTTTTCATCATTTTGTGAGGGTGTTGACGGTACAAAGTTGTGCATAGGTTTGAAAATATGTTTAACATTTATTGGAAGTCGCTAAGTGCACTTATTCTCAAATACTAGATTAATAATATTTGGATATTTGCGTGCCATTTGTTAAGCTGCTTCAAGACAAACACTCTGTTACTAACTGTAATATTCCCCTTATATTAAAGTTTTTGACATAAAAATGAGCAGGTTATAACAGAATTTTTAATTTTTAAGTTCGTCCAATAATTACGCGAAATTTGTTGCCTCTGGAAGCCATTAGATAGCTTGCAATAGCTAACAAGTTGCGGGATAACAGTACAGTAATGGACATATGTTGTCTCTGTAGATACTGTAAAGCCGTCGTCACACAGGACGAGGCATTGACATAGACACAGATGGGAAATCCATCGTTACGAGAGACAGAGCCCACATCACAGCGGAAGTGCTAGTTAGTGCAATATGCGATTGAGGCGCTCTCTAACAGCAGTTGTCAGCTGTATTCTGCTTGTGAATTACAGTTTGTTTATTAAAATGGGTGGTCGTAAAATTCGTACGTTAGCTCTACTGCAGTGCACATTTCCTCCCTTGTCCATATGCTAGTCATGTTGTCCTGTCCGTAGTATACATAAGCGAAAACTTCGATATTCATTAACATAAGACAAAAAGGAATGTGCCATGTCCAGTCAATAACAACACCACCTTATCAAATTTCACAAAACTCAATGAAGTTAAATTTACATAACACCAATATAACAGATAATATTTCTATTAATTTAAAAAGAGAGTCTCACACCCTTTTAGAAAACGTAGACGTGAAAAAAGAATTAGGTTCAGCAAGTGGAGACATGTTACATGTATTACACAATCGAGTACGTTTGCCAACTACACTAATCTGAACTTCTACAAGAAATGACCTCGTATTTTTATGTTACGACCTTCTGAAAGCTTTAATCAGTTGCCGACATCTTATTAACTGACATTTAATTATAACGAATCCTACCAATAACGACACGTTTATGATGAATCTTTAATGTGCCATTGTCATATAGCAGCATATTGTACGCGAATTATAAGGTGAAAATTACTAAATTCGAAAATTCTTTAACCACCACTACGACATGTCCTGTCACTTTATTACAAAAACGACGCGTTTTCGAAAGATACTCAATGTGCTGGTGTTTAGAAACAGCACATATTTATAGGGTGAAAGTTATGATATAAAACCCGCCATATATAGCCTTGAACTGAAAACGATAAATACAATCTCGCAATTTCCGCTAGTGATAGGAAGAGCATTCTTGTTTCTTAGCGATCCGTAGGGCGTTACCGAAATATCGCAGAACGTATTTTGTTTTTCACGCGGGGCAATGGCTCCTCAGTAAAAAATAACAGGAAGTGACGTCACAAAACTCGTACAGCTCCACGTCGACGTTAGGTAACTCGTTCTATGCGAGTACGGTCTAAATGTTACAGAGACTTTATTCAATTTGTGATCAAGACAATGAGTGATGACTACCGTGGGGAAAATATGTCTTCAGAAAATTAACGTAAATCAGTGGCCACGTAGCGATGTACTCCAAGGAAATTGAGAGACAGTGAGGAAATAATTTTTGATACTCCCAGTGTGCCCACCAGCCATACGCAAAGTGACATTAGATATTCGAGAGATGAGGACGAAGCACAGCCTCTAAGGATTGTAGTTAAAACAGATAAACGCTAAAGGCAGAATTGTAACTATGGGAGGAAGTGTGCAAAATTTTAAGATAAATTTGTCTCCCTTCAGTTATCAGAATAGTAGAAATGATAAGCATGAAATACTGTAGAGTATGTAAGTCTCTCTATCAGGTATTAGAATTGTTAACATGATAGGAAGTGTAAAATAATTGTAAAGTCAGTTGTAAAGAAAATGTATAACCATCTTTTCCAGGAAAAAGAAATTTAATTGTGGTACAAAATGTCGATTTATTGTAATGGGAACATGTATCTCTTCCGGAAACAATATTTGTTGATCATTGTAAAGCAACTATGAATTTATTTCCTTGATCATTATAAATCAAATGTGCATTTCTTTTAACAGAACAAAACATCTGTAAAACTGCTATGAAAATTTCTATCAGCTAAGGACGGTACCTAGAAATGTTCACCTTGGAAGACAGGGTGTGAGGTGGGGGGAAGCGGGGGAGCGGTAGCAGATGTGAACAATACAACGTCTAAAAAGGCGAAGAACAGAAGTCAGGACAAATTATTTTGCTTGAAAATACAACCGGACTCGCTGTTGGAAGGTCATTGGCTTAAGCGTTAGCAGCATGTGAAAACAGAACTCATGTGGGGTCACGTGAAGAGGCCACTAGGAGCGGAGAGCGCTGGCTTTCGTAGAACCTGATCATATATGACTGTACGTGGCCTCGCTGGGCGCCATCCACAAGTGCGAACGTGGGAGGAAGGATGTGGCCACTCACATCGTATGCACTGCAGCACATCGCCCGCCACCCTTGCATCAGTTAACAAGTTACCGTACTTAATTTAAGAGTTCAGTTATTCCAAGTGAGGCGCAGTGTAGCAAAGGCATAGGGCCTAAACTATGAGAATTAAGAGTTAAGGGAACTCAGTTGAAATAGTCAGTACCCCAAGAAGGGGTAGGAACTTACAAGTTTGCTCTGCCTTAACCACATACTTCCCTCCAGAGGAACCTTCATTCATTCATTCACTCATTCATTCATCCTTTCATCTTGTTCAGATGAACAGTATAAGTTGTTTTCGTTCAATATTTTCTTCATTACGTCATATTTCCTGACAGAGTTCCACAATTACAACATTCGATTAACCTTCACCATGTTAGCTAACCGATCGGACCTTGCTCAGTGTATACGTCTTTTGGCGTCTAAACAAATCACTGAAAACGACAAGGGAATTTGGCTGCCTGTCCTGTAAATATTGTAGCGGCGCCACCGTTTAGGATAGGGAAAATTAGTTTTGTACAATATTCTGAGCGCAAGTTACAGCCAGGTGCAGGCTAGATTGCAGTGAGTTATGCATACTAACAATTGCGAAGTAGAATAGAGGCCACAGGGCCATCACATTGCTGACAGAGTATACGTAGTGGTTTTGCATGTCGCAAGTCACACGCAGAAGGGGCCCACTGGCCAACCTAGCGTGTTATGAGTACGTGACATGAAGTGGTGCGTACGGCAAATCAGACGTGCACAGCTACGTATAAATAGCTGCGGGTTTCTAACGATATTCATTCAAGTGTGGCAGCTCTCCTGGATGGCGGGGCGTGTCACACCACCAGCTACACGCACCAGTGGATGCGGGGCCAGCGTTCCAGTCCACGGCGGATTTCTGGTTCGACCCTCTGAGGCCGACATGGGGTCTGGAGTGAGCCAGCGGCGAACCACTCCACGGCTTGCTACCGCAGGCAGCCGTCCTGGCCTCCAACACACGCCGGAGGCATCTCGAGGCGAGGGCAGCAGATTCGGACGCCGGATCGCGGGCGCTTGTTGTCGCCACGATCTCATCCGCGCTGGCGAGGGAACGCGGCATGGACCATCCTGCAGTTGTCTCATCCGCGCTGGCGAGGGAACGCGGCATGGACCATCCTGCAGTTGTCTCATCCGCGCTGGCGAGGGAACGCGGCATGGACCATCCTGCAGTTGTCTCATCCGCGCTGGCGAGGGAACGCGGCATGGACCATCCTGCAGTTGTCTCATCCGCGCTGGCGAGGGAACGCGGCATGGACCATCCTGCAGTTGTCTCATCCGCGCTGGCGAGGGAACGCGGCATGGACCATCCTGCAGTCGTCAGCGGGCCACTAGGCAGCTTCTCAGAATGGCGCCGAGACAAGGGGGACGGGGACAGCTGAGACTGACTCGACACAGCATTGCATTGCACAGGCCACTGGAGTGCTTCCTCAGCACTGTGGGGCTCTGTGACACAGACGAGGTGTACGAGGACACTGTACTTGGAAACAATAAATCACTTAGAAAGCCCAGACGAGTCTTAATACGGTGCCTTCTACCTCTTCCCGCTACATTTGGTCATCCTGATACATTCAGTAGCAGAAGCTACCACTACAATATCATTTGACTAAAGCAGTAAACTACGCTAGTCGGTACGTCCAGAAAATATCGCAGCTGCAAGAGAGGGAGGAATTGCGGAAGAGAGCTTCTGTAATGACCATTCTGAAGTATGGCATAGAAGTGCCTTGTGCGAGAAGTCCTTCATTTGTGTTACAGGTATGGCTGTTCAGAATATCCTGGATGCCTGTTGGCTACTTAAAGGTGGACTGCACTATGAGAAGGTCCTTTGACGGAATTCCCTGCAAGTACATTGGCTGAGGTGGCTGAGCAGCTTCTCCAGTGATGGGGCAGCCGTTACAATTGACATTGGGCAGCAGCTGGACTTTGTACGGAAATAGTTACCATACAGACACTTCTGCACAATAACGGACTTTATATGCTAGACGACTATTATGTGAACAGTGGATGACCTGATACTACCCGCAAAAGAAAAAGCTAGTAATGATAGTTTAGAACAACTACACAATTTCGCAGTTTGCGGGCCAAAATGACTTATTATGCAAACAGGGTGACGGATTTGATACTTTTAACTAAACAAATCTCAGTAAGGATGGTTTAGACGAACTGCAGATACGAGAGAATGGTAGATGCGATATTATATGATGTGTTGTCAGCTGCTTCATTTTTGAGCTGTAGTATGGATTTCGATATGGTCTTAGTGGAAGTCACTAATCAGGTGGGAGAAGTAGAGGTGCCAGGGAGCGAAACTACTGGTGTGTTTCCATCTATAGCTATGTGTGAATTTGTTTGACTGTTCATACGGGCGTGGCATGCAGTGTTGTCTGTTCACTGCAGTAAGCAACAACAAGTGCAGTGCCAGATCCCACTTAGACACATTATAACACCATTACTGCATTTTTGTTGTACTTTGTGCAGCGATGGCAGGCACGAATGTCAATTCCCTTCGAGTTTGTTACGTATTATGTGTTATTTCTTTAATTATTGTGAACAGTTAAGTTCTCTCTCTCTCTCTCTCTCTCTCTCTCTCTCTCTCTCTCTCTCTCTCTCTTGTGTGATTGGGGGTTGTGGCCAGTTTTATGGGGGAGGGAGGGATAATTTGTGGTGTGAATTACAGTTTTGCGGCATGTCTGATTTCCTTTTCGTCCAGCTGGTCGCGTCAGCGTGCATCCGGTCTTCAAACCGCCTCAGAGGTAGCACGAGTCATCGTGTGACACAGAAGGGCCACACCTAGCTTTACTGTGATGGTGCAACACAGTGGTTGGCAGCCTGGGGGTACAACGTGAAATCAGAAACATCCTGAAGCTAGTTGAAGGCTCCATGGGCAGAAACAGTGGGCAAGAACTTGCATTCAATACCAGGCCATGGGCAGATGGCTGTAAGTTGGCTGTGCACCAATGGTAGTAGCTGGATTTGAAGTCTGCAGTACAGAGCGAGAGTGGTGACAAACTTCAACGAGAGCAGAGACTGCTGTGGGCAGTAGCGGACAATCCTTGGGTTCGGCACTTGCGTGACATTGTGTGTCGGCCTTCAGTATCTTTGCTACTGATGTAGCTGGACAAAGAATTCGTCCACAGTCGTCAGCTGGAGTGCTGCAGTGGAGCAGTTGATTTATATTTTGGGAAACTAAATGGATCCTGGATAGGGAGGCAGTCCGTGGAGCCAGGGAGACTGATGGAGGTAATGGGGCACTGCAACTGCAACGGTGAAGACCGGATGTAGCCTGCTGCCAGGCAGATATCATTTGTCTGGGGCAGCAGACAGTATTTGATCCACAACTCCAAAATATGTGACAGCTGGGACTCAGGAAAGAATATTGGAAGAGTGCTTGCATTACGACGATTGTAAAGCAGGGAATAAGAGCTTGCACCACTGAGTGTGCCCACAACTGCATGTGTGCTGGCATTAGCGTGTGACATCTGGTGTGACAAGGATCCGATTGTCCAAACACAGCGGGGGCATGTTGCGCCTGTATTGATAGAGGAGTGATTACATCGTGGAACTTCAATTGAGAAGTTACAGTGGGGCTGTGGTGTGATCTGATTTTGTTATAACTGTAACTGAATCGAAAAGGCGTGTCGAGGCCTTTTGTGTTTAATTGTGTCACGGAGATAACCTTGTAAATTCTCTCACCAAATTGTGCTTGATTCTATGACAGCATGTTGTGATAATGTACACTGTACTGCTCATATGTCACAGTATCTCGTTTTAAAATTCCTGGGCATGTAAAGCCCGCGTATAATGCATCACATCTTTGACATTCAAGTCCGTATATTCCTGATCCCCGGAGTTTATCCCTCTTGCTTGTCGGCTGGCTTAAGTTTGATTGGAGGGTTTGCACAATTTTATTCGCTATTCCCTGTTTCTTTAGTTTTTTTGTAACCCTGTGTGTAGCATCTTCTTTCCTGTCTGACGCTGTCATCGTGTGTATGTATGTATGTGTGTGTGTGTGTGTGTGTGTGTGTGTGCGAGTTTGCAGATTATGAGTTATCTTGTATTCTGGAAATGTTGTGTTTGTTTTGTACAGAGTGGCACTGTTTCACTTCACAGTGGCGACAGAACTAGATAACATGGAAGAACTACCAGTTCCTTAAATCACTCTGGTCTAGAAACCTCGCAATGACGTCACTTGATATAAGACGACCCATAGAGTATGATGACTGAGTTAAATATCGGGAGTATTTTCGCAAGCGCTGTACGCTTCAACAGTGTTTAATAATACACTCCTGGAAATGGAAAAAAGAACACATTGACACCGGTGTGTCAGACCCACCATACCTGCTCCGGACACTGCAAGAGGGCTGTACAAGCAATGATCACACGCACGGCACAGCGGATACAACAGGAACCGCGGTGTTGGCCGTCGAATGGCGCTAGCTGCGCAACATTTGTGCACCGCCGCCGTCAGTGTCAGCCAGTTTGCCATGGCATACGGAGCTCCATCGCAGTATTTAACACTGGTACCATGCCGCGACAGCGTGGACGTGAACCTTATGTGCAGTTGACGGACTTTGAGCGAGGGCGTATAGTGGGCATGCGGGAGGCCGGGTGGACGTACCGCCGAATTGCTCAGCACGTGGGGCGTGAGGTCTCCACAGTACTTCGATGTTGTGGCCAGTGGTCGGCGGAAGGTGCACGTGCCCGTCGACCTGGGACCGGACCGCAGCGACGCACGGATGCACGCCAAGACCGTAGGATCCTACGCAGTGCCATAGGGGACCGCACCGCCAATTCCCAGCAAATTAGGGACACTGTTGCTCCTGGGGTATCGGCGAGGACCATTCGCAACCGTCTCCATGAAGTTGGGCTACGGTCCCGCACACCGTTAGGCCGTCTTCCGCTCACGCCCCAACATCGTGCAGCCCGCCTCCAGTGGTGTCGCGACAGGCGTGAATGGAGGGACGAATGGAGACGTGTCGTCTTCAGCGATGAGAGTCGCTTCTACCTTGGTGACAATGATGGTCGTATCCGTGTTTGGGGCCGTGCAGGTGAGCGCCACAATCAGGACTGCATACGACCAAGGCACACAGGGCCAACACCCGGCATCATGGTGTGGGGAGCGATCTCCTACACTGGCCGTACGCCTCTGGTGATCGTCGAGGGGACACTGAATAGTGCACGGTACATCCAAACCGTCATCGAACCCATCGTTCTACCATTCCTAGACCGGCAAGGGAGCTTGCTGTTCCAACAGGACAATGCACGTCCGCATGTATCCCGTGCCACCCAACGTGCTCTAGAAGGTGTAAGTCAACTACCCTGGCCAGCAAGATCTCCGGATCTGTCCCCCATTGAGCATGTTTGGGACTGGATGAAGCGTCGTCTCACGCGGTCTGCACGTCCAGCACGAACGCTGGTCCAACTGAGGCGCCAGGTGGAAATGGCATGGCAAGCCGTTCCACAGGACTACATCCAGCATCTCTACGATCGTCTCCATGGGAGAATAGCAGCCTGCATTGCTGCGAAAGGTGGATATACACTGTACTAGTGCCGACATTGTGCATGCTCTGTTGCCTGTGTCTATGTGCCTGTGGTTCTGTCAGTGTGATCATGTGATGTATCTGACCCCAGGAATGTGTCAATAAAGTTTCCCCTTCCTGGGACAATGAATTCACGATGTTCTTATTTCAATTTCCAGGAGTGTATATTTAGATTCTTATCCAGCACCAGGATGCTTTAAGCAGTCCATGTAATAGTTTCCTATAAATGGACGAGAAATTTCAGATTAAGGGCGGTGGTGCTGCAGTGTTGTCCAGTCTTACATGTAATGTTTTATCTACCCTGCTTCAGGTAATAAGCCACGAACTGAATGGAGTAGGGACTGAAACCACACACAGTGTAGGTGTTACATCAACCTTTAAAACATACGTTTCGCAAATGGCCCCAGACTTGACTTGCTTCGAAAACACAGCATGTTTCATAGACCAATCTACAGGCAGAACAAAAGCAGAATACAGGCGATTTAGCACATGTATACTCCTCAAGATGGTGATGGGGTACTTTGAGGACATAAAGTGCAATCATTATGAATGCAGTAACTTATTCTGGTATGAAGTACAGTGGATAATAAGTCATACATACAAGGAGGTACTGACGACAACGAGATTATCATTGACAAAATAATATGGAAAATGCCTCACATCTCTGTGGCAGATGAAGAGCGCTTGAAACTTTTGAAGATTTTGAATACTGACATTCATTTTCCATTAACCTTTCATTCATGGAAGCTCTCTGAATAGCCTCTGATCCAAGCAAATATGGTCTATTAAAAACTCACAGTTCATTTTACTAGCAAAAAGTGCCTCTGAACACTTCAGAGGTCACCAGTCCCCTAGAACTTAGAACTACTTATACCTAACTAACCTAATGACATCACACACATCCATGCCCGAGGCAGGATTCGAACCTGTGACCGTAGCGGTCGCGTGGTTCCAGACTGTAGCGCCTAGAACCGCTCGGCTGCCCTGGCCGGCTTTTACTAGCATTTCAGACGGATAGGAAGGGGAACCTGACATAGGATTCCAGTTGTAACATTACAGGACATATTGGGACATATTGAAGTATTCGATACTGTAGACTTTTAGGGAATGTCGATACAGATATGCAAAATGTAAAGGGAAACTTTGGCGATGTTTAAATATTGTACTATGTCAATATTAGGACATTTTGCACAGAAAGAACAAAAATAGAATTAATGTAAATATATATTAGTGTTAGTAACCTATTTTCATTCAATTTTGTAATTATATTTCATTTTGTAAAAGAAAGACTCACTGTTTGCTGTAGCTCTGATTAATTGTATAAATTATCAGTTTTGAGCTAAATTATTTCGTATAATATGGACAAGATACTTTTAAAAACTCACCAGCTAAAGAGAAAGTCTGTAAATGAACGTTTAATGCACACTTCTGGAACTTTCTATGGAGAAATTCTATATTATGATCGCAAAAATACGAAAACTTGTGAAAACTGTTTCATGACCTAATTTCGAAAGACGATTTGTAACAAGAAATATTACTAAAAAAGATTTATTTACGTTTTGAAACACGATTTAAATCATTTTACATATAAATAGTTGTTCTAAATCACTCAAGAAATATCCAGAATCAAATGTCAAGATATTTCTGGAAACATCGGTACAAATCTGGTGAAGGTTATCCAGAAGCTGGTAGAAAAATGTTATAAAATCTATTTGGAAATTATGCTTTTAAGAATTTATATGTACTGATCCTTTTACTTACTTTAATCTGTACTAAAATTCTGTAATGTCTAATTTAGTTTTAAGTCGTGAATTGCTATCGTATTATAAACAAAACATTGTCAAAGACTCTCATTGTTTGGAAAGATATTAATACACCTAGGAGTTGTCAGTGGCCAGTTCGGATATGCAGTGCGGTTAGCTCTGAGAGTCAGTTGTTGAGTCTGTGAAGTCTGTCAGTTCTGTTTGTAAATAAACGTCTGTTATGAAGAATTACTTGTTGTCGTCAATATGAACTCAAGACCTTTTGCACGAAGCAGACACCTCCTAATGCAACGTTTTAATTTGGTTGAGGAAGCTGGGATCGCTATAAGTGCAAACAAATTGAAGTGGAACGTTTTAATTTGGTGTTGAGGAGCTGAAATGTTATAATTTGGTAGAGGACCTGGGATGTTATACAGTGTATTTGACAACTGTAATTTAACTAACGATAAAGTCTACCTTAATTCAGAGTTTTATTCATATGATAATTTACATGTGGAATAGAATCATAACATCTACAATCTACTGTTCGATATATATTGAAGGTTTCACCATTCTTGCCATAAGGGTATTAAAGAAGGTGGATGTTTGCTCAGCCCATGGAAATTCCAGGGCTTGGCACCTACATCATGTCAGATTTCTCAAAACAATAAGATTATTAAATCTGTTCAAATTGCTGACTGTATTGAAGTTGAAGCTTCAGCAATTTTCCCATCAGCCACCACAGCAGCACGCTTTAGTACAGCATGATTGTATGATTTATTATTCCACGCTCGTTGGAATTGTGCAATGAGTTTATCAATGATTAGCACTGTGTCACACATAAAGCACTTCACAGTGACACCTCAGAAATACACAAATTTTGGGTATGTTATAACAATATTCTCCACAAATATTGTATCTCGAACTCCATTCAGGGGTATAAAGTGTGCCAAAATACCGGGTGATCAAAAAGTCAGTATAAATTTGAAAACTTAATAAACCACGGAATAATTCAGATAGAGAGATAAAAATTGACACACATGCTTGGAATGACATGGGGTTTTATTAGAACAAAAAAATTGCTAGACGCGTGAAAGATCTCTTGCGCGTCGTTTGGTGATGATCGTGTGCTCAGCCGCCACTTTCGTCATGCTTGGCCTCCCAGGTCCCCAGACCAAAGTCCGTGCGATTATTGGCTTTGGGGTTACCTCAAGTCGCAAGTGTATCGTGATCGACCGACATCTCTAGGGATGCTGAAAGACAACATCCGACGCCCGTGCCTCACCATAAGTACAGACATGCTTTACAGAACTGCTCACAACATTATTCCTCGACTACAGCTATTGTTGAGGAATGATGGTGGACATATTGAGCATTTCCTGTAAAGAACATCATCTTTGCTTTGTCTTACTTTGTTATGCTAATTACTGCTATTCTGATGAGATGAAGCGCCATCTGTCGGACATTTTGTGAACTTTTGTATTTTTTTGGTTCTAATAAAACCCCATGTCATTCCAAGCATGTGTGTCAATTTGTACCTCTCTATCTACTTTATTCCTTGATTTATTCATTTTTCAAATTTAAACTGACTTTTTAATCAACAGGTATGCTGAACTACGCTATGATTGACATGTTTCTACTATGGTACTTGCTGGGACAGTCTGGGAGCAACTTACAAAAATATGATGACATTGCTTCAAATGTTCGATCATTAAGACACAACCACGTACAGTCTTAGACATAAAAACTGACCGCTGACCGGCCGCCACAGGGACTAAGTCCGAGTCGTTCACTTAAGGTGGCCAATAATAACGCCCACACCTGAGAACGCAAGTCCGGCCATCTGCGCAATCTGCCAACAATGTAAGATGCGAAAGCATCAGGAGGAACTGTTGTCTTCTTCCGAGATGTTGTCGTGTTCTGTGAGCCTGTGGGCTAGTGGTAATCAGCGTGCATCCTTTTACCACATTTCAGCCATTGTCTAAAGTTATGAGCCTGATACTTCCAGAAACAGTTCTGCAGTACAGCACGCGGCTGCGTCTCAATCAGAACATCTTACGCTCGAGCATTTCCACGCGCTGCGGCGGCTACCGGCCACCGACCAGACGCCGCTCGCCGCCTGAAATCGGGCGCCGTCCAGGTGAACGCGGCGCGACGCTCTCAGTGTGTGCACCAACTGTCATTTCCGAATTAGAAGTTCTAGTAACCATCTTGTAGTTAAGCATTGGATTTTGCATACTTGAAAATCATGAACCACAGTTAACCGTTGTAAAATTGGGTCGTAAGTGGAAAAAAGTATAACATATGCAACACAATATTTACGTTTGGTATAACAGAGCGGTGAATGCAGAGGAGGCAGCTCGAAAGATTTGAACTGTGTGTGGAGCGAGTGCATTTGGGAAAAATACACAAGGAACAGATCTTCTTGTTTTAACAAAGATCATTCTGGCATGAATGATGTTCCACATTAAGCAAGTCTCGACTACTGATATAAGTGATGGATTTCCATTTAACCACCATGCGACTTTTGCATTCACCAGGCAAGGTTCAGAAACCTGTTCTAGGAGTACTGCATATTCTAATATGAAACTACAAAAATCAACCGAGTGGCTATTATTGCAGTTTTTCTCGAACATCATCAGATCGCTCATTGAGCATTTCTATGCAATATTGATACTGGTGACGAGTTATGATTTCTTCATACATAACTTCCTAAGAAAAAATGAAAGGCTGAGCCCTACGAAATGACGTAAACTAGAGCAAAGAGTAAAGAGTGGTGTGAACATAATATTTTCCATCTGATAACTCCAAAAGTGTGTTTTGCGCTACGAATTCTTACCCAAGGGTGTGTCCATCACAGCTGGGATTTGTTGCCAACAACAGAGACAGCTTTCGGTGCAGTGTAAGAAAATCGACCGACAAAACTACATCACGTGTGTTACTGCATGATAACGCACTCTGTTAATTTGTGAGACAAAACTGTCCAGGAGATTGATAGGGAAGTTATATCTCAGGTACTTGTATTTATAGCGAAGTCATCTCTCAGGCAATTGTCCTTCTGACCGTATACTCCTAAAATTTTTCCTTTCCCGCTCTTGATCGATCAACAGTCAAGGAAATTCATTTCTAGACGAAAATTCTCTTCAAACTACACTGGTTTAATGCCATCGTTGGAACGAGTAGATTTCTACAGGTGTAAAATTTGTAAATTACTTTAGCATTGTCAAATTGTTTAAGATATTGTGAAAGAATGTACTATTGCTGATTAATTTCTCTTTGATGACTACCGTTGTGTTCAATAAAAAAAATGGAAAACGGAATTAAGATATTCACTGTACTAACACAAATTAAAGTCCACTTACTACAGAAACATCACGACGGCAACCTATCGGAATAAAGCATTAAGTGTCTGTAAGACAATGATGTATATTTTAAAACGAAATTGGTATGATAATGCCGACTTCAAAAAGTCTGTATTTACTTCATGTCATATATCATACTCAAGTATTATGAAAATGTGGGAGTCAATAGATAAAATTATGTATTCACAAAAACAGAAGGTACAAAACTGGCATTATGAATTTTGCAGTACCATTAGATTTTCACTCTAACACTAAGTTGCACTGAAAGTAGCAAGAGGAATTTGGCTCGAGCATTGTGTTACGATTCACTTACCGAGTTTGTATGTGCCTGCTTGTAAGCTTGCTTCAAAAGAATAAAAAATCTGATTTTTAGCGAGCCTTGAAGGGCGAACGTAAGCAGCTTCCAACTGGTAGCGAAGCACGTTACCGCAAAACTAGCGAAAGGAACGGTAGATATGTTTTACTTAATGGCTCTTACAACATAAGAGCGGGAATATTTGTTTTTCCGTCGTGGAACGACAGTTGTGGATTCAAAAACATTCTCCTATGTCCTTATATCACCTCTGAAGAGAAAATCACTCACATTGTTCAATTGAAATAACACGATAATATCAAGTGAATTTAGCAAGATAGTTCTGTGCCATCAAGGAAGTAAGTCGTCGCTCACAGAGTTGCCGAACACATTCGGCGCTGTTGCCAAGTTTCAGTTATACTACCATGAAGGATACCAGCTGATGTGTTCTGTGAGTGCCCTCGGAAGAGATTATAGCTTCGTCTCAAAGTTGTGTCATTACATGTCAATGAGTCTTATTCGCATTTCCGTTACTACGTTTAGGGGCTAGGGTGTAATTACTTGTAACACATTGATGCACTGAGTGAAACGTCATAAGTTAATAACTGCGACAATTATTTGTTTTACGCATCTTAATTGGACCGAATTCTTGAAAGCGTATTTACCAGATGTGATTCACAATTTTGAAGCTTCTCTAATGGTTCAGTTGGCAACGTATCATTGCTGTACAATATTGTTATTGAGATCACTGTCATTGGCACATCCGCCAGAAGACAGGCATGGCCTGGCTTCTTGTTGTCATCTTTTCTGACGGATATTCTGCCTTTGCTCGAAACATGAAGACATAAGGTGAATTCGAATATTCGAAATGACGAATATCTGATGTTCCTATTCTTCCAGCTCTAACACTTATAAAACAGCTAAAATAAGCGGCTGAAAAAGTCTGTGAACCAACAATTAATAATGCAGTCATAATTAGTGGAATCTGACAAACTCCATCTGTCATCCGATAATTGTGAAAAACTGTTTTTCTCATCTGCACAGCACTGCAGTATGAACACAAGGGTTTTGTAGGGTTCCTATACTCTATTTCATTGTGATCGTTTACAAAGGACAGCAGAGGACAAGTAAAACCATGTGACTTACAATATTGTTTTACAGCGGAATTTCAATCTTTGGCAACAGTTGCAGTAGCACATCCAGTGAGGATTCATTCATTACTGTAATGCGTGTGGTGTCAGACACTATGAATCGAAACAGATAGCCTTGTTAATCAATTAAATATCGAGTGACAGGCTGTCACAGGGCTTTAAAAAACAGCTACGGCGGCAAATGGAAATTTGTGCCCGAGCAGGTTCGAACCTGGATTCGTGGCGTCTTTTGTTTCAGACATGTCCGAAAGAACAAACACCACTATGCACATACAGGGTGTTTCAGGAGGAATAGTAGATATTTTATCAGGTGGTACTAGAGATGAACTGCATAAATAATTCCATATAAATGTGCCCAATTTTCATTCAGTAGAGAGATACAGTTGTTAACACGTAACCCAAACAAACACAAAGCAAAGGCAGATGTGAACGTTCAAAGTTTACTTTTTCTTAGTAGACTTAGCCTTTCAACCATGCCCACAGGCAAAAATCCATAGGTATAAGGTCTGGAGACCTTGGTGGCCAAGAAAAGTCTCCATATCTACTGATCCATCTTTTGTGAAATGTTAGGTTTGGATGTTGTGTTACCTGGCGACTAGAATGTGCAGAAGCACGGTCATGGTGGAATAACATACGCATTCTTATAGTCAAAGAAACCTCTTCCAATAGTGCTGTAAGCTCATTTTCAAGGATATGAAGACAACGCGATCCTGTAAACATCAACAGACGAAACGTGAATGCATCAAACCCAGCTGTATGTACCTAATAATAATTGGACACAAGTTACATGGCATTTTTCTGCAATAACAACTCATTTTGGATTGAATATGACTCAGAAAGTGACGTTTATTTGACATTTCCGTTCATCTCCTGATGCCTTACTGAATGAAGTCTGAAGTGCACGCACAGTTGTGTTGCGTGCCGCATGGATTCTGTGAAGTGTTGTGGCAGCTGGCAATCGTTGTTAAAAACAGACATGTGCAAGTATCTTCACTGCTCTAGGGGAACTCGTATTTGTTGCATTTTTTCCATACCATAACTAGCACAATAACATAAGGATCATTCTGCTGAAGAACTTCATGCCCGCAAGTCCTTAAATAAGAATCTGCGTGCTGTAGTAACGCATTAAAGGAAGCAGACTGTTGGACAAAAGAATGGAGAGCTCAATTTTTTGCATTGCCGATAGGGTCTACGAAAGATTCTGGTGTAATATTATGTTTCCGAATCCTAAACTGTTTATTTTATCACTCCATACTAAAAAAAATGATGTAATTAGAGTAAATGACTCATATGATTCTCAGAAACTATAGTTTTTTGTGTTTATTTTCTCACTTCATATTAAATCAAGTGCGTTCATATGACAGGAGGAAATGAAGTTGTAAGTAGGCCGTTTAGGTTTTTTTATTGGTAACGCGTCCGCCACGTAGCGCTCTGTTTGAAAATCACTGGCTGTGCCGTGTGCAGTCTGTGGCTGGTTGGCATTGTTGTAATACTCGCCATTGTAGTGTTGGGCAGCGGCAGCTGGAGGCTAACAGCGCGTAGCGTTGTGCAGTTGGAGGTGAGCTGCCAGCAGTGGTGGATGTGGGGAGAGAGATGGCGGAGTTTTGAAATTTGTAAGACTGGATCTCATGAACTGCTATATATATTATGACTATTAAGGTAAATACATTGTTCATTCTCTATTAAAATCTATCGATATCAGTAGTTAGTGACTCCCGTAGTTTGAATATTTTAGTTAGCTGGCAGTAGTGGCGCTCGCTGTATTGCAGTAGTTCGAGTAACGAAGATTTTTAGTGAGGTAAGTGATTTGTGAAACGAATAGGTTAATGTTAGTCAGTTCCATTCTCTCGTAGGGATTTTTGGAAGTCAGATTGCGTTGCGCTAAAAAAATATTGTGTGTCAGTTTAAGCACACTCGTGTATAATTGTTCAAAGAGGACGTTTCAAATAGACCAGTCGTGTATAATTTTTCCAAGGGGACGTTTCATATGTCGACCCTTAGCCAAGGATACCTCACTGGAATCTTCTGATTTTTTCTTGTAGTTTGTGTAGTTAGTGTAGCTTTCGTTTATTGCTAGCGCGTAATCATAGAGAGAATTTCCTTTGTAGTTACAGTCTTTCATTGTTGTACAGTAAAACAGTTGTGGCATGCATGTAGATTTGCACCAAGTATTTCGCAGCTTCGCTTGCAATTAACTAGATATTATTTTCAGTGCTATGTTAATGTGTTCTCTTATTTTTGCTCTTCAAATTGTGCTTTTATGTGTTATTGTGTGAAATATTGTGACAATAATGGCGTGTGAAAAACGTAACACTAGGCTCCAAAGTAAACTGAAAAACAATAGTGACGACGAGCGTCGCTTATCAGCACCATTGTGTAGTGAATTAACAGACATTCTAAGTAGTAATTTGGTAATTGTGCGTAGGGAAATGGAGCGGGCGGCAAATAATGGTGTAGACAATGAAACAAGTAGTGAACAGGGAACAATTATCGATCGATCAGTCGGCAACAGCTCGCCTCACGAATCCGAAATGACAGAACACAATATTTCAAATACTGTAGACTTAGGTTATGGGTCCTCACCGTTTTCACAAATGAGTCAAGACACATTTTCTGCCTGTCAAAATGTAAATGTTGTCGGTGAAAATGCACTGCCAAAAAGCATAGAAAAACAGATTCCAGACACTAATACATTATTATTGCAATTAATGCAACAAATGGAACAAAATCAGAAACAAATGGGGCAAAATCTTCAAAAGTTAGACACAATGGAACAAAATCAGAGACAAACACAGCAAAAGCTTCAAAAGTTAGACACAATGGAACAAAATCAGAGACAAACACAGGAAAAGCTTCAAAAGTTAGACACAATGGAACAAAATCTTCAAAAGTTAGACGCAATGGAACAAAAGCTTCAAAAGTTAGACTCAGTGAAACATACGCTTGAACAAACACGTGAAGATTTAACTACTGAATTACATAAAATCGAATAGAAATGTCAAAAGGTCTGTAATGACGTAAAAACACAAATTTGTGAGCATTTCCAACCTATTTTTTCGCGGCATGAAAATGCATTACAGAATCACGAAGCAGCCATAAAAGAACTGCAAACTATTGTTCATGAAAATCATGAGACCTTGCAAGCTAAAATTGACTCAGTTGCATCTACCGATTCGGTTACGCAACTTGCAAAAACTCAAACGAACTTAAAGGACACAGTAGATACTCTGAAAATTGGTTCAGAAAGACACATGGAGGACATTAGTTCATTATAAGAGAAAGTAGTTGAACTTTTGGATTAGCTAAATAATTTATCTACGAAGGTAGATGATAATCTGAATGACACAAAACCGGTATTTTTTAATGACACAGAAGAGTTCGAACAAATTAGGAAATTCAGACAAAATCAGAATCAAATTAATACGCAACACCAAAGAGAAATCCGGGAAGTACAAGATCAGCTGACACAGGTAATACAAGAATTACGTTTTTCAGAGGACACTCGCACTCCAATACGGGAAGAGGGACATAAAAATACGGAACTGCCACACAATAATAACACAGGGCACTTTGGTGATTATGAAAGAAATTGGCGAAGTACACCGAATTTTGTGATGGAACCGCCGAAACGACGTAACAATGATCGACATGCGACCCGCCGACACGATGATTTTGACTATAAGCTGTTCATTACTACACGTAAATTCAAAACATTTAAGAATTCTGGGCAACGAAATTCATCCACAAGCGTTGCTCCATCAATTCTCTCATTTTTTTCCTCCCAACTGGTCATTGGAGCACAGGTTAGAATTTATGTGTGACTGCTTAGAGAATGAACCAGCTGTAAGAAAGCGATCGGTCATTCACGATTATCACAGTGAAGGAGAATTTTATCATGCTTTCCTCTCAGCATATTGGTCTCAAGCTACACAAGACAGAATAAAACATAGCATCATAATGATGAAACATTTAGAACAATCTGTATTTTCCAGTCTTGTGAAATATTTTGAAGACATGTTGCACAAGAATCAGTACCTGTCAAACCCATACAGCGCCTCAGAACTCATCCGCATTTGCTTAACTAAATTACCTGAACATTTACGACATACTATTTTAGCAGGACGATGCAAAGACGATATTGAAGCTTTTCAGGGACTGTTACAAGCACTAGAAATTGACACAGACAGTCGCGGGATGCGAAAACAGGAAAAAATCACTACAGGTCACACCCGTCGCAATTCCGCGATTAAAGAAGCAACAATTGGACACGACAAGGCTATTCTCGCAACACAAATCGCGACCAAAACAGACACCACCCATATGACAACCACTGGCAGAGTAATAGTTACAGAGAAAGATCGCATTTCCGTAGTAATGAATATTACAGAGATAACCATAGAAACAGACAATATGGGAACCAAAACAATTATTATCCAGGGAGACAGAATAACGTCAGACGCAACGGTCCAGCACGTAGTTACGATTCAGGGAGAAATTCTCCACCACGTGACCGACAAGAAAGAAACTATGGAATCTACCGACATGACGACAGACGATATGATCGTAACGACAAACCTGAATTGCAGCAGAACTGGCGGGATTCAAACAGGGCAGTACCTTCTCGTCAAGGTGAATTTGTAGAAGTTAGGTCCCCTACTCCCAATAACGGCGCGCGCCAACAAAGAGACAGACAATGACTCGCACCGCAAGCAGCCGAGTGCGCCGGCTGGCTCAGAGAAAAATAACAGAGACACTAACCTTGAGAAAAATTCCAGTACTCTTTACCGACGTATACCACATGATAATTGCGTTGAAGTTGAAACTCTGCGTACTAGGGAAAGTAAAGGTTTACACCACATTTCACATGTAAAACCGTTTATTGAAAGATAATCTGCTTTTTAAGTTTGTCTTTGCCATAAAACATTTCACTTCACATTTCTAGTATGCTTTGTCACACTGAGAAACTGTTAACATGCAACAATGTTTTGAAGTTAAATATCCAGTCTAGAACCTACGGAACATTTTTAAACAGAACTTATGAATGCACTGTTATAGTGAACAGATGTCACAGTGTTATTGTGTGTGTACATTCTTGCTTGTTAGTTGGCACGATTACGTATCGACAATAAGGGTCACATGCTTAGAACATTTACCAATACTGTTAATGAGATTTTAATGTAACATTTTGGTTTAGTTGAAAAGACATTCTTTATTTGAAGTACTTTCTGTGAGATTAAAGATGGCTTAGCATTTGGTTTCTTTGATAGCTACACGATTATATCACGACGCTACTAATGTGTGACACAATTTACATTGTGCTTTTGCGGTGTATCTGTTTCATATCTGCACGGTTTTTCTGAATTCTTCTGGAAAGGAAAACATGTTTAAGTAGTAACTTTGTGGTATAGCTACAATGAGACAGCCTTTTCTGTAGCACAACAATACGTTACAGTACAGTACTTACTTCATCACGGCAATAAGCGTAGTAACTACGATATCTATACGCAAAGCATTTCACTTTTGTTTATCATGAGGTAAGTACATTGACTTCTGCAGAACTTAGCTTTCGGAGGACGATAACAACGACACATCCACAAAGATTATCTTACAACAAGACGCACAGTTTAGCGCTACAGTATAAGTATTTGAGTGATTAATTTTGTACTTAAAACATTTATTTTTAAAGATATTTGAAGTACAATGATACAAAGGTTTTCCGTGATACATTTCATTCCATTGCTGTAATCTCTAACACTTGAGGATATAATTACATTAATCCTCAGGGGGGTACACGCCTATTTTGTGTACCATGTGTGTAGCAAGCACAAGGAGCCCTAGCTAATATGGTATTTGCTTATACAACTTTACACATCGGTACCGTATTTCTCTAACACATTAATTACACAGCTATCTGATCATTTAACTGGGAGAGACAAACATTCATTTTACTACATCAGTGACAGATGTTTACGTAATTACACAGTTGGATAACTTCACACTTATGAAATTGTATTTTGTCTGTACTTTGTATTTTGTCTGTACTTTGTGAACTGTTCATATTTTTTCAGAACCATTGTGATACTATAGGAGCTTTGAATGACATATTTGGTATGAGATCATGATTTTTAAAGTACGTTTGAGGTAGATGACACTTTTGACATGAGCGGAGAATTTTTTAGGTTTTGAAAATATTGGAGGAAGCTACGACGATTTTGCGAGTTGACTGAGGTGTTATGATGTTATTATTACGATGACTATGTATATTATGCTGTTGAAGTATGCTTATGATCAATAAGCTGATGCTATATGAGGAATCTGATTATGCTACTTATTTGTTATGATGAAATATTGAAGAAGTGTAGACGAATATGTATATGTGTAATAAGGTAAGGAATAATGAGTAGTGGTTAGGGACTCTGCTTTGTGAAAAAGGTGGTTGGAAACCAAGAATCGTACTTTAAGAGATGAAATGTATTTAATTGCGTTTATGTATTACAATGACGACGGAACTTTTTTGGACACTGTTATAGCAATAGGATTTTGTTTCTACAGATTTGTAACGCAAATTCTTGACCTGTAAAATTTTTTATATGAGACTGCCACTGTAGGGGAAACTGGTGTCGTAAATATTTCGGTAAGAAAGTTAAGTGACCACCTGCACGTAATGCGTCGTGGGCACCCAGCTGCGCGACAGCCACCTGGAAACAAGCCATTAGTGTGTGCCTTTCTGAGGCACAAGAAAAAAAAAGGGCCATTATCCTCGCTATTGACATTTCTTTGTAGAAAGCGTCGCAAATACGACACGTTCAAACTTGAAATCATATGATTACATTTTGGAGTTCTTAATTTGTGATATTTACTGAAATGAAATGATGAGAAACATTTCATGTCTATTGTCTTACTAGTTGGAAGATTGTTTACTGCATTATGAAATGACTTATGGCTAGCGAATGACGTTTCACGCCTTGCTTTGCCTATTTTGTTTAATATCTAGTTTCTAGCTGCACTGCAGCATTGGTTACAATAAAATTTAATGGATGTACTAATATAGATATTATATGCCTACACATCCAGTAAATAATAACTTTATGATGTACTTAAAAATAACGAAGGAGCACAAAAAGACTTCCCTTCACTTGAACTGCATACATAATTTTCTTTTCAAGTACTTGGTAATTTTTATGGTAGAATAACTTCTTGTGGTGCACCACTTTAATGACATAGATATTAATATGAGAATAGACATTTCCCTTTTCTGCATTGTTGTCTTTACTGTAATATTTTTTCTGCTTGAGCTTGGTCATGTTTAGATATAAGTTATTGTATTTGCTGCTGCTGTTTGCCAGGCATAGTGTTACTAAATTTCATTTTGTATTACTCTTTGAAGCCAGTTTTACTACGGATTTATTTTTCTTGTTTGTTACACAGTGCCTTATATTAGTTATAATATTGCAACTGCTTTGCCAATTTCCATTTTTTTGTCCTTGTTGTTTGTGTTAATTGTTTTGTGCTGCTGCATTGCGTCGTCCCTTAGTTTAGCATTTGAGTTCAGTAGGTTTAAGTTAGCTTAAGAGGGGGTAGACTATATAAAAAACTAACTATGATGAATTGGAAGAAATGCACTAAGAAGCTATAAGAAAATGGTTTGGCAAAAAAGTAGTGTACAGTGGAGAAAAACTATTTTTGAAAGAGGATGTGAACAAAATACAGAAAGCATGCTTGGATACGATATTTTTGGTGGAAACAAATGTTGAGATAAGACGAAAGACCTACAAAATGACATTTGGGTTGGACTGCAGTACCAAATGTTATCCTGAAAACAAACCCTGTCCTTTCTTTTTGTGTTATCCCACTATGTATTTGTGTACCCTTGTGTATTTATTTTCTTCCTGTCTCTGTGTACTGTTTCATAGAATTTTTTCTCTGCTAATACTAAGCTACATTCACTATTATCAGTAATACTGTTATCCTCAAATATAATTTGCATTAATAACAGGTTATTTACTTCGTAAAGATGTTTACACATTATTTATTCTGTTTTGTTCTAATGCTCATGTGTGAAGTTGATGTTTAAAAAGTTATTTTGATCTTTTAAGTATGTATTTATGTCATAACTTTTGTAACATTGATGTATTTGTTATTTCGATTCTTTTGTAAGGCCTGTATTACTGCAAATGTTATCTGTACTATTATGTTCTTTAATGATATATTTTGTACCTTTGTTATTGTATTCTCATGTTATAAAATTGTAATAGACACCAGTTCATCAAATTAGGTAACTTGTAAATTACATTTCACTGCACACGTTTCTGTTGGTCATAGTATATGGACAATATATGAGAAGAAGAACTGATAGGGTGATTGTGCACCTGCACAGTCACAACAGATGGCTGCTGGCTATCTCTACAAGGACTGAAGTGGGTCTACACCTTTGATGACTCACCAATACCATTATTTCTACAAGGACTGCAGTGTGTCTACACCTTTAATGACTCACCAATATCATTATTTCTACAAGGACTGCAGTGGGTCTGCACCTCTGATGGCCCACCAATACCATAATCTCTACCAGGACTACAATGGGTCTACTCTGTGACGACCTACCTACCAATATTCTTTAAAACTTCGACTGACTCTGCTGTGGATTTGCTCTGTTGTGGCCCATTACCTGTCTGCATGTCAAGAGTCAGCACCGTCTTTCCGTTGGAAGGACAACACTACTTCTTCAAGACTGCATGGAAATCCACTACTTCCGTGTGCATTTTCTTTTACTACTCAGACTTTGAGAAAAACACTGCAATTTTAATTTGATGAATGATCAGGACTGTCTTTATGGACTGTGAAAAATTTTAGCTTTTGACCAACATTGTATCGATAAGTGTCTGCATTTCATTTCTTTGTTATTGTAATTATGAAAAAAAATTTCCAATCCGTATTGACCACTGCCCAAAACAATTTGTATTTTTTTGTGGGGAGCATGGGGGCTATGTAAGCAGGCTGTTTAGGTTTTTTTATTGGTAACGCCGCCGCCACGTAGTGCTCTGTATGAAAATCACTGGCTGTGCCTTGTGCAGTCTGTGGCTGGTTGGCATTGTTGTAATACTCGCCATTGTAGTGTTGGGCAGCGGCAGCTGGATGCTAACAGCGCGTAGCGTTGTGCAGTTGGAGGTAAGCCGCCAGCAGTGGTGGATGTGGGGAGAAAAATGGTGGAGTTTTGAAATTTGTAAGACTGGATGTCATGAACTGCTATATATATATTATGACTATTAAGGTAAATACATTGTTCGTTATCTATTAAAATCTTTCATTTGCTAACTATCGATATCAGTAGTTAGTGACTTTCGTAGTTTGAATCCTTTAGTTAGCTGGCAGTAGTGGCGCTCGCTGTATTGCAGTAGTTCGAGTAATGAAGATTTTTGGTGAGGTAAGTGATTTGTGAAACGTATAGGTTAATGTTAGTCAGGGCCATTCTTTCGTAGCGATTTTTGGAAGTCAGATTGCGTTGCGCTAAAAATATTGTGTGTCTGTTTAAGCACAGTTTTGTACAATTGTTCTAAGGGGACGTTTCATAAAGTATACACTTCCAAGGCATAATATGTCCTTGTGTGCTACTACTGCGTGCATGAAAGATCTGCAGTTAATTTTAGTGTGTTGGATAAATTTTGACCTCACATTACTTTGTGAGAAGGTTCCTATTGTGTTGGGATTCAAACTGAGTAGACATTCCAACACTGGTTAATGTTCTGATGCCTAATGACATGATACCCGTTCCACCTGCTCAATGGCACCTGTGAGTATAGGCTCACGTTGGTTACTATAAGAAGATGCAGACAATGATGTCCGCTCACTGCAGTCAGAGCCAAGGCGATTTCTTTCTGTTTATGGCGAAGCGTCTGCTGCAGTGTCCACCCTCAGCCAACATAAACAACTTGCGGAGGCATTCGGCACAGCTAATCGCTGCGACAACAAGAGTGCACTGTCTCTTCTAACGATATTATGAAGTTAATACATCTTACTCACTTAACGTAATATGCAGAATATGTTTCGGTTAAAAACTTCAGTTTTTAGTAACTAGCAATTGCATTAAAATATTTTAGTTATATTTGATGCAATATTTATTGTTGCTTGTCTGTCTAATGTTAACTGTATTGATTCAGATTGTGTGTGAACATGAAAACATATACATACACACACACACACACACACACACACACACACACACACACACACACACACACACACAGTTGTTGATTCCCATGAGAGTGACGACTGCTGTCTGTTGAACAGGACATGCACCAGTTGGCGGAGAGTGGATGAGATTTTTCAGTCTCCTTGCACTGCAAGAATGGTGAGGATGGGACTGAATGTAAGTGGACTTGTATGCTAAAGAGCTGTGACAAAGTAAAGCTTGACTGATTATCACATGATTGTCCACATGGGGTTTTGTGGACTAGTTTACCTTTAGTAACCAACCCACCCACCATTATTACGTAAGATTTCTCGAAGGCGTCAGGACATTGATTCCACTAAGGTCTTCGATAGTGTAGCGTGATGGTTTAGCTCCCATCAAACATTCTCTATATTCGTCCAATGTCTCTTGCATTTGTAGGTCCACATGGCAATGACCTCATTATCCCTGCACACATTTTCTCTATCGTGATGAGGTCCAATGATCGTTGAACAAACAGCCATAACTTTATCCTCTCTTGGCACTAAAGACAATCTTGCACTGCTCTGCTCTGATCTGATGGATGGGGCTGTGGTCCGGTAAATAAATCGTTATTTCGTTACTCCATATATTTATATTTAAATAACGTATTTGTAATAAGCACTTGTATTAGTATTTTCCATAGCGTTTACGAATTCAGGCCCTGTCATAGGTAAATGATCAAGTTCCAACAATCCGATTAGGAATGTGGTTTACCGAGTCTAATGTATGATGAGAGTCGCAGTCGGAAATCCACATTAAAACTGACTGGCTGAATCCGATTAGTACGATATGATATCGAACTAAAATTACAGAAATCGGATAATTTGACCGTCTGTACTGCAATAGCGCTGCACACATAAATTCCTTTGATGGAGTAACAGACAGCACGTGTCTAAGAAAAAAGAAAAAGTGAGGAATATGTCTACTAGCAGCAATGTAACGTAATTATAATCTATATTTATGTGAAGCAAATATTTAATCGAAAAATACACATCTATTTCAGTGGTGGGAAAATTCATCATATCGGATTTGCTGATGACATAATAATAATAATAATAATAATAGTAACAATCCCACGTGAGGTTGTTAGATCCTCCATCGGGTGCCTCCCCAGGTGGCAGATAGGGGAAAGCCTCCCCAGATATGGGTGGTACCGAGGAAATCAAATACTAGGGGTGCACGAAATACTAACTCAATTCTCAACGGTTATTCAACCCATTGAACCCAAAATCCAGACACGTCACCGGTACTCTGGTCAGTGTCTGTTATCTCAATGAGCTCGGCAGAAAATATTTTGTTCCAAAGGCTTCAACAACTTCTGGTCCTGTCCGGTCCTGGTATCATCCAGACCAAATCAATGAAACAAAGGCAAACATGAACTGCGCAAGTAGATTCAGCTTCACCCCAATCGGTACACAACCCGCCCATCGACAGACGGCAACTGGACTTTCTGATTCCGGAGAGTCCAGCTTAGTACATCAGAGAATATCAAAGATCTCTGGCAAACTTTTCTACAAGCAGAAAAAATTCATTGGAACACCAAGTATCAGTACATTGATACAAACAGGAAAATTACATAATCACGCATAAGAAATCGACTGACAACAAATTCTCATTCTTGCTCTGCAAGAAACATGCCCAACTGACAATTAAACCTCGCATTACGGAAACTATCGCATCTTCAAGACCAAAACACAACAAAAGGTAGCGAGCAAGAGGCCCACCAGTCTTCAGCATGGCATTTCTCATACACCGGTCCATTATCAACAGTGTCAAAGAAATCACATTCATCAACAATCAACTTATGATTATGCGCATTCACAGCACCAATAAAAAATATACACTCGTCAATGCAGAAGCCCCCACCAACATCGAAAATAAGAAAAACCATGAAAAATAAAAAATTCTGGAAAACGCTCGAGAAAACCATGAGCAAAATTCATCAAGATGACGTGGAAATCCTAATGGGAGACCTCAACACTCAATTTGAGACAGAAAAAACCTATGGAAAAATTATAGATAAAGTGCAACACACCAAAACACTAACACTAACGGCACATGTCCGATTGACATTTGCCAACAATTCAACCTCAAAATGATGTCTACTCACTTCAGGAAAAAACCAGAAAAACAGAAAACATGGCGATCCCCGATCCAGCATCTTGGTGAATACCACATCGAACACTTTGCCATCTCCTACTCCCAATACAGAATCATCCACGATATTCAAGTTCGACAAGGTGCGAACATTGACTCACACTGCTACCTCATATAAGCTAAAGTGAAATTTTCCCCGAAGAGAGTTCATCTCAAAAATCTCTGCATCCAAAAATTCGACATATCCAAAATTCAAGAAACCAGTATCACAGAAGAATGGGAAAAAGAACCGACGAATAACTGGACTGACTTCTGCAGTAAAATTATCAGGAAAGCCTAAGAAGAATTAATCCCACTTTTAAAAAAAGGCAAAGCATCCATGGTAGGACCCCAACTACGATCAAGCCGTCATCAATCACCGACTCGCCTTCCAAAAATACAACAGCAACAAATCGACAGGAACCCTACAACACTTTGTCGACAACCGCAAACAGACAAACAGAACCAACAGGAAAACCAAACGCAACTACATCACCGAACAGCTGAACTCAGTTGAGGACAACTACAGAAACTACAACACCATAAATTTCTACAGAACTTTCGCAAACAAGATTAAAGGTTACTCACCACAAAATTTGACCTTCAAGAAAAAGAATGGAAAATTCGTCCTCGCCAATCAAGAAAACTTTGAAGAACTGGCATACTACTTTTCCGATCTCTTTAACTGCCCCGAACCACTCGAACGATTCCCACACACATACCCAAGATATACACAACCCGATGCCGATCCACCGACACAAGAAGAAATCCAGCAGCACATTAAAAAACTCAAGAACCGAAAGTTGTCAGAAAAAGACGGAACCACCGCAGAACTAACGAAAAATCTTCGACCACAATCACTACAGGAAATCACACAGATCATTCAGGAAATCTAGCTAAGTGACAAACTGCGAGACGACTGGAAATGTGCACTGACCAATCCACTCCACAAAAAAAGAAGAGAAATCTGATGTGAATAACCACAGAGGAATTTCCCTCCTTTCTGTCCCTTATAAAATCATCTTTGTGTGCCTCTTACAACATGCACAAGAAGGAGTCGAACTCCTGTTTGGTGAATACCAAGCAGGCTTCAGGCCACACAGATTTGGAACCCAAAAAATATCGAACCTGAAATCCATACTGAAAATTCGAGCCATAAGAAATCTCCCAATCATCTGCACATTGGTTGACTTCAGGAAAGCCTACGACTCCATCAACCAACAATCCCTTTTTAATATGATCGAAGAAAGCAATCTCGAACCATAAAACACGACGACGCATTCAACAGGCCACAACAGACACAACTTCTAAAGTCTAATTCAATGGAAAAATCTCACAACTCTTCTCCATCAAGACTGGCGTCCGGCAGGGCGATGGCCTCTCCCCGTTACTCTTCAACATCGTCCTAGATAAAGGAATCAAAGAATGGGGAAAAGAAATGAGAAACAGAAACATTTGGAGACCCAACAGGCTAGGAATGCAACAGCATAATATCAACGTCACATGCCTAGTCTTTGGTGATGATCTTGTGATCCTTTCCAGAGATGAACAAACAGCAATTCATCAGATGGAAGTTCTCAAAGAGTGTGCCGAGAAAGTTGGACTACAGATTTCTTTCTCGAAACCGAAATCATCGCCACAAAACACCAAAACACAAAATTTGATCATAAAATACGGCACAATAAACAAGGCCAACTACTTTAAATACCATCGTGTGACTAGGGCCTCCCGACGGGTAGACCCTTCGCTGGGTGCCAGTTCGTCGATGGGGATGAAATGTTGATAATTAGGACTTTTTTCATTAAGCTAGGTGGGTGACCAGACGCCTGGGGATAAATGGCTGGTCCTTTTTTTAACACAAAAAATACTTTTGTGATATACCCAACGAGGTTTTCTGGCCTCTTAGCCATCGTGAGTGGCCGCAAGTTTGGTAGCTTCCGACACCCTCGATGTTGCCCGTCCCTGCCACGTAGAGGCGGACCAGTTACTGCGTCTTTCACGTATTTACTAATGGGTGATATCACATTTTTATGTAAATACTTTGATTTTAATACCCATAGGCAATCCAATTACAATTAGTTTTACGAAAAATGAAATAAAATAATAAAAAGATAAGGAAACAAAAATTCATGCAGGGAACTCTTAAATGTAACATCATCTATACTTAACCTATTGGGGACTTGGGAATCTGTGTGTGGTTTGTGTTTTTGTGAGGGTGGTGCTAGAAATTTTGTGTCAGGAAGGGTCTGTCTGTCCCCGTCTAGCTAGCAGGGGTTGGAGGGCTCGGAATCTACATTGAGCCATTCATTCCCTGCCTGCAACACACGTTGAATGCATTAGTCGTAATTTTCTATATTTAATTGGTGCTGAAGCCAAGCAAACTCCAGGGTGTTGAGAGTCGTTATGGTGTTTGAGTGAGTGATGTATTATTACTATTAGGACAACACAACACCCAGTCCCTGAGCGGAGAAAATCTCCGACCCAGCCGGGAATCGATTAGGATTGACAATCTGTCGCGCTGACCACTCAGCTACCGGGGGCGGACAGTTTAAATACATAGGTGAAATTATTGAACCTACAGGTACAGAAAGACTAGCAAAAAACACAAGCAACCGGAAAGTGCGGAAAGCATATGGAAAAATCGAGGGCATCTACAACAAGTAATGCAGGAATGTGAAAACTAGAAACCGACACTACACGACTGTTACCAACCCTGGTACACTCTACGGCAGTGGAACCCTAAACCTCATTTACAAAGGGGACCTCGTGAATATCAAGAAAGCTGAAAGAAAAATCATCCGAAAAATCCTTGGGGCAAAACTCACGGACGAAGGATATCGTCTAAAATCAAACACATTAATAGAAAAATACTACAGCATCGAATCCGATTTCCGCTAACGACGACTGAAATTCTACAGTCACATCACGAGACTAGATGACAGCCTACCAACAAAGAAAATGTTGATGTACTTACAGAAACTAAAAGCTACAAATCTGGATCAAAGAAGTACAAATTGATCTCAAAAATGTCAATATCTCACCCACAGACGTCGATCGAATAGTCTTGAACCATAAAATCCACCGCTGTGAAACTGTACCAGATAAACCCAACATATCTAGGAGACAATGTACAGAAGAACATAGCACTAAACATATCGAGATGATGAAAAAATTCTGGAAGAACAAGAAAAATAACAGTAACAGATCACAATTTACTTTACGCGAACCCATATGGATCTACACAATGTAAATAAATAAATAATAATGATAATGTACATCCACATCTACATGGTTACTCTGCAGTTCGCACTTAAGTGCCTGGCAGAGGGTTCTTCGAACCATTTTTAAACTACTTCTCTACCATTCCACTATCGGATACCGCGTGGGAAAAAGGAAAAGCTAAATCTTTCCATTCGAGCTCTGATTTCTCTTATTTTATTATGATGATCATTTCTCCCTTCGTAGGTGGGTGTCACTATAATATTTTCGCATTCGGAAGAGAAAGTTGGTGATTCAAATTTCGTAAATAGATCTCGCCGCAAAGAAAACCACCTTTGTATCAGTGACTGCCACCCAACTCGTGTATCATGTCAGTGACACTCTCACCCCTGTTGCGCAATAACACGAAACGAGCTGCCCTTCCAAGCACTTTTTCGATGTCCTTCATCAGTCCTACCTGGTAAGGATCCCACACCGCGCAGCAGTATTCCAGCAGAGGATGGACAGGTGTAATGTAGGCTGCCTCTTTAGTGGGTTTGTCGCATCTTCTAAGTGTTCTGCCAACAAAGCACAGTCTTTGTTTTGCCTTCCCCACAATATTATCTATGCGGTCTTTCCAATTTAAGTTGCTCATAATTGTAATTCCTAGATATTTACTCGAATTGACAGCCCTTCTATTTGTGCGATTAATCAAAAATGGCTCTGAGCACTATGCGACTTAACTTCTGAGGTCATCAGTCGCCTAGAACTTAGAACTAATTAAACGTAACTAACCTAAGGACATCACACACATCCACGCCCGAGGCAGGATTCGAACCTGCGACCGGAGCGGTCGCACGGCTCCAGACTGTAGCGCCTAGAACCGCACGGCCACTCCGGCCGGCTACGATTAATCGTATACCCAAAATTTATCGAATTTCTTTTAGTACCCATGTGGATGACCTCGCACCTTTCTTTGTTTAGTGCCAATTGCCACTTTTCGCACCATACAGAAATTCTCTCTAGATCATTTTGTAATTGGAATTGATCGTCTGATGATTTTACTAGACGGTAAATTACAGTGTCATCTGCAAACAATCTAAGTGGGCTGCTCAGATTACCACCTATATCATTTATGAAAATCAGGAGCAGCTGAGGGCCTATAACACTACCTTGCAGAATGCCAGATATCACTTCTCTTCTACTTGATGATTTACCGCCAATCACTACGAACTGTGACCTCTCTGACAGGAAATCACGTATCCAGTCACACAACTGATACGATACTCCATACGCATGCAATTTGATTAATAGTCTCTTGTGAGGAACGGTATCAAAAGCCTTGATGAAATCTAGGAATATGGAATCCATCTGAGATGCATTGTCGACAGCATTCATTACTTCATGGGAATAAAGAGCTATTGCACAAGAACGATATTTTCTGAGTCCGTGTTGGTTCTGTACCAACAAGTCATTTTCTTCAAGGTGATTCTTAATCCAGAATTCTACTGAAAATTGAGGGCAGTGATGTGGGTCTTTAATTCAATGGGTTACTCCTATTTCCTTTCTTGAATATTGGTGTACCTTGTGCTACTTTCCAGTCTTTAGGAACAGACCTTTCGTCAAGTGAGCAATTGCATATGATTGGTAAGAAAGGGGCTATTTTCTCTGCATACTCTGAAAGGAACCTGACTGGTATACCATCTGGACCGGAATACTTGCCTTTCTTAGGCGATTTGAGTTGTTTCGCAACACCTAAGATATCTACTTTGATGTCACTCATGCTAACAGCTGTTCTGGTTCCGAATTCTGGAATATTTATTTCGTCCTCTTTCGTGAAGGAGTTACGGAAAACTGTATTTAGTAACTTCGCTTTAGAGGCGCCATCATCGGTAACATTTCCATCGCTATCGCGCAGTCACGGTATTGACTGTTTTTTGCCACTGGTGTACTTTACATACGACCAGAATCGCTTTGGGTTTTCTACCATATTTGGAGACAAAGTTTCATTGTGGAAACTATTAGAAGCACCTCGCATTGACGTCCGCACTAAATTTCGAGTTTCCGTGAAACTTTGCCAGTCTTGGAGATTTTGCGTTCTTCTGAATTTGGCATGCTTTTTTCGTAGCTTCTGCAACAGTGTTCTGACGTGTTTTGTGTACCATGGTGGATCAGTACCGTCTCGTATTAACTTACGCGGTAGGAATCTATCTATTGCTGTCGATATTGTATCTTTGAATTTGAGCCATATCTGGTCTACACTTACATAATTAGCTTGGAAGGAATGGAGATTCTCTCTTAGGAAGTCATCAAGCTTTTTTAAATAGATATGTTTTGGGTTTATTTTTGATGGTTTTGGTTGATATGGTTTTGGGTCTCGCTACAAAGACCTTGTGTTCACTAATCCCTGTATCCGTATCCCTAATAATAGTACAATAATCCGTTCATCATAAGAATAAATCTGATTTAAACAAACACAAACGTGATGATTGTTCAGAAGCCCTAGCACATGTACACTGGTGTTCTTACTCCCTTGGAAGTAGGTCTTGTTTATGTATTAAATATATTACTACTAAGTTACGTTAAATGAAACTTTAAGATATTCAAATGTATTAACAGACGTCAAGGTTTTTGTTAATCACGCTTTAGCTGCGTAGTTTTTATTTCAAAAATCGTCTATAGTCACAGCCTCTGCAGAGTTGTGCTCTGATTGTCGCGCTGTGAACGCGCAGTATGAAAATGGCTGAGGCTGCTTTCTGTTCCGTAGTTAAACACACATATGGAATACGATTAAAAAGTGCCGAGAAATAGGCTGTTCTTAATGTTTTTCATAAATTTACGGAGGTAATCATCTTTGAAGTTTTCCCAGTCACTGTATGTACTACAGTTGACTTCTACACACATGTTGAATGTGAAGCGCACTTGGTAGCGTAATGGTACGTAATCCTGATACAGTTGACGTTTCGTTGGTTCAAATCTTGCAAGTGCCATTGTTTTTCTCTCGTTCAATTTGAAATATCTACATCTCGTAATTATACAACTCATCATCATTTTTTATGGTTCAAATGGTTCAAGTGGCTCTGAGTACTATGGGACATTACAGCGAGGTACCTAAGGACATCACACACATCCATGCCCCAGGCAGGATTCGAACCTACGATCATAGCAGTCGCGCAATTCCGGACTGAAGTGCCCAGAACCGCCCGGTCACCGCGGCAGGCATTTTTTATGAATAATGCACGTCTTATTCTTACTAATTGCACATTGGACGCGGAATTCCTGTTTTCATTTCAAATACAAATTCTTAGTTATCGATGTTTTATGAAAGACTGTTCATAAAAATTGCTTGAAATAAGAAAACACAAGAATTTAATTTTTTGAGGCAAAAATAAAAAACAAAATTATCTCTATTGGGACTATGTCCATCGTTTTATACCACAGAGGTAGATAAGTGTCGTAGAAACAAACATGAAAAACAATTAATTTCACAGGATCGAACACATTATACAAGTGCTGCATTTTTACATTTGCTACTGTACCATTACAATATGAACCCAAAAGAACTGATCTGGAGATAAGTTCCGGGATTTGGCCCGAGAAGTAACAAGACTGTTAAGCTGCCAGGCGTACTGGAACTAACGCAGGCAGCTTTTTCACATGACACTGCCGAACGCTTGAAGGACACTGAACGACTCGTCATAAAAGAAGAAGAGAAAACTGTGGCGCCTGGTTGGCTCCGTGGGTTCTGTTGTTGATGGACTCGTTATCAGCGTAGCAGGTGACACGTCCAGAACTGAAATGTATTTCTCGGATTCCGGTAAGGAAGAAGTTAGGAGATTGCCAGACTGTAATTAATACCTTCAGTGGCTTCAGTATTAAATAGTACGGTGAAATTCCTGCAATATGCTTTTGCGTTACACACAACTCGCTCAGGAGAATTACCCTATGTTTAAGTTAGAAATTTTCATTATTCTTGTTTGTAAGTAGAATACAATGCAGGTGAGAACGAGTGCATTTCATGTTTTCCGTCTGGTCACTTAAGAAGCGCGCGGTAGTGCTGGAGTTTCTCCGATTATTATTTCATTCTCTTTAAAAATTAAATGATATTCGACACTATATTGTCTGTCCGCTCGTCTCTTTTTACATCTGAACTGCAACTGCTCACATCATTTCAGGTTAGTGCTGTCCAAGTTTAATGCGCTGGAAAACCTGTTGTCCCTCATTATTGTGCAGTCTATATGGGTGTTACACAGCACAAAATGCGTCCTTATGATCGTACTTGAAAATCAGGTCTATACTTATGATGAACGGTTATAATAGTAGTAGTAGCAGAAAATTCACAAAATGAAAATGATCATGCATTATAAAAGAGAAGATTCAGAGAAACATCTAATTAAGCAGATCACAGAATGGACGGCAGTGAAGAAAAATACTAATGAGACCAAAGCAGATGCAAAATCATTGGGTACTAAAAGTTAATCACGTCGAGCTCTTCAGCTTCATTCAATCTGGTCTTTAGCTAATGATAACAAATGCTTAGTACAAGTGAACAGAAGAATTATAATAACAAAGCAAGCATTTATAGCCAAGACATTTCAACAATTAAACACATCAAAGAGGTAATACATAAATGCAATTGCAAAAACAACTGTATGGGATTTACATCTCTATAACTCTGGGGAATCAAGCAGAGAACTTTCTGGAAGCCACAGTAGTTTACAAGCAAGAGACAGCGACTAGGACAATATGGATGGAAACAACGAAAAATCTGAAAGCACTACGAGACGCAAGCAAAGGCAAATAGAGAAAATAAACAGAAGGAAGATGATAGTCATGTGATTCATCTTTATATACATCATCATCTTCATTGGTCTAGGGGTTAAAAGGGCGAAGAGGAATCTCTACTTTCGCGATATCATCATCATAACAAAATGCAATAACAATATTGGGAACATCAATAGACTACCAAACGACGGAATACATTGGTTTCTTCGATAAATTGTAGACCATAGGAAAAGAATGAATTAGTATTTGCGAACTATGAAACAGCCTACAGCAGATCAATGCTTGGCTTCATTATATGTTCTAAAATGTTAACATACGCCTCTCCGTTGAGGTCCCCTCAATATGCCATAGGGGCCCTGCTCCCCGAGCCGACATGTAGCCCCAAACGCCAACAGAAAAGCGTCCACTTCTCTCTCATTACAAGAGATACTTTGGACTACGCTCCTCCTGAGACCGGTCAATCAAAAGCCTTTGTCTGTTAATAAAAACTCTGACGAATTCAACATAGTCACGTGATGTAACAAAGGCGATACCAAACACATTTAAGGACAGAACAAGAAAAGTATTTTACAGCAACTATTCTGCATTATCACATCGCAATCATTTCTATCGAAAACAATTTCATTTACGATAGCCTACTGCATGCAACAAATCTACTGATGTCTGACCTGAACCAGAACACCGGTAACGCAAGAAAATGTTTTCTCGTCAGAAAATATGACTCTTCTCCAGTCAAAATCGATATACTCTTCCGCAAAAGCCATAGGTCAATCTTCTGATAATCCTTCAAGCGTTGCTTTGTAGCAGCTCTTCGGCATAAAATATCGAACAGACACCGGTCTCTCACTTTTCCGCCCGATACGTCCTGTTTTGACATGGTTTTTCCACCAATGCCTAGCCGTCCTCTTCGGTATTCCGCACCTCATACGGGCTTCAGTAGGTCTGTAATTTTCCTCCTCAATCAGTGCGATAATACGGAATTTTGTCACATGATTCCACTGAGCATGCATTATGCTTATAGTGCTTTTGTGATGTAAAGCACAATTTATGTACCATGTGCGTGAGTGAGAGTGTATATGTTGGGAGAGGAAAGGGGGTAGGTCAGAAGCGCACAAAGGCGAGGTTATCAGCGCACTCACTAAAACTGAAGGCAGTATATTGTTACAATAACGAAGAAAAATGTATCGAATAAAAGATCACAAATTTAAATAGCTAATCAGATCGAAACGAAACTACACTCATGCTCATAAATTAAGGATAATTGCAGAGTGTGGTGCCACACGACGTGGCACTACACAAAACTGGCGCTAATAGCATAGGCACATGGAGAACACACAGGAGACAGATCTGTAAGTCCACAGTACTGGTGATAAGTAGAGAAAACCGTTCCGAAACACATGTGCTACAAAACACCACAATTTCCTGACCATGTACCCCGACATCAATACATCAATACGGGATATGATCACCATGCACACGTACACAGACCGCAAAACGGGTTGGCATACACTGGATCAGGTGCTAGAGCAGCTGCTGGGGTATAGCCTCCCATTCTTGCACAAGTGCAGCTCCTGAAGTGTCCTAGGGGTTTGAAGACGTGCAGTGATACGTCGACCGAGAGAACCCCAGACGTGCTCGATGGGGTTTAGGTCTGGAGAACAGGCAGGCCACTCCATTCACCTAATATCTTCTGTTTCGAGGTACTCCTCCACGATGACAGCTCGGTGGGGCCGCGCGTTATCTGCCATCAGGAGGAAGGTGGGACCCACTGCACCCCTGAAAGGGCCGACATTCTATTGCAAAATGACGTCCCGATACACCTGAACGTTACAGTTCCTCTGTCAAAGACATGCAGGGGTGTACGTGCACCAATCATAATCGCACCCCACACCATCAAACCACGACCTCCATACAGGTCCCTTTCAAGGACTTTAAGGGGTTGGTATCTGGTTCCTGGTTCACGCAAGATGAGAACCTGCCGAGAATCAGTATTCAGACTGTACCTGCACTTGTCTGTGAACATAACCTGGGACCACTGTTCCGGTGGCCATGTACTGTGTTCTTTGACACCAGGCTTTACGGGCTCTCTTGTGACCAGGGGTCAGTGGAATGCACCTTGTATGTCGCCGGGCGAATAAACCACGTCTGTTCAGTCGTCTGTACACTGTGTGTCCAGAGACAACTGTTCCAGTGGCTGCGGTAAGGTCCCGAGCAAGGCTACCTGCAGTACTCCATGGCCGTCCGTAGGCATTGATGGCGAGATATCGGTCTTCTTGTGGTGTTGTGCACTGTGGACGTCCCGTAGTGTATGTAGCGCCTGGACACGTTTCGTGCCTGCTGGAATCATTACCATTGTAAGTAGGCTGTTTAGGTTTTCTTATTGGTAACGCCACATAGCGCTCTGTATGAAAAATCACTGGCTGTGCTGTGCGCAGTCTGTGGCTAGTTTGCATTGTTGTCCGCCATTGTAGTGTCGGGCAGCGGCAGCTGGATGCTAACAGCGCGTAGCGTTGTGCAGTTGGAGGTGAGCCGCGAGCAGTGGTGGACGTGGGGAGAGAGATGGCGGAGTTTTGAAATTTGTAGGAATTGGTGTCATGAACTGCTATATATATTATGACTAGTGAGGTTTTGAAATTATTGGAGGAAGCTACGGAGATTTTGAGAATTTGACTGAGGTGTTATGATGTTATTATTATGATGACGATGTGAATTATGCTGCTGAGGCATGTTTAAGCTGATGCTATATGAGTTATTTGGTTATGCTACGTATCTGTTATGATGAAATATTGAAGAAGTGTCGACGAATATATATATATGTGTAATAAGGTAAGGAATAATGAGTAGTGGTTAGGGACTCTGGTTTGTGAAAAAGGATGCTGGAAACCTAGAATCGTACTTCAAGAGTTATGAAATGTGTGTATATGTGTGAATGTATCACTTTGCTGGCGAAACTTTTTGGACACTGTTATATTAATAGAATTTTGTTTCTAAAGATGTGTAATGCAAATTCTTGACCTGTGAAATTTTTTATATGAGACTGCCACTGTAGCGGAAACTGGTGTCGTAAATATTTCGGTAAGACAGTTAAGAGACCACGTGCGCGTAATGCGTCGTGGGCACCCAGCTGGGCGACAGCCACCGGGAAACAAGCCATTAGTGTGTGCCTTTCAGAGGCACAGGTGGAGAAAAAAAAATAAAGAGGCCATTACCCTCGCTATTGAAATTCCTTTGTAGAAAGCATCGCAAAAACGACACACTCATTACTTGGAAAGATATTTTCTTACATATGCATTCCTGACAATGACAAGCGTCTTTCTACGAGAGTTGAGAGAATTTGTACTAACTTATGAAATGTCACATGACTATTGAATGATATTTTTATGCTTTGCCTTTCATAGTTGCTTGTTTTATTTGATATCTGTTTTCCAGCTGTGTTACAGCATTGGTTTTATAAAATAAAATTAAATGCATTTGCTAATGTGAAAACTTTCTGTCAACAGATATGTTAAATAATAATTTTATGATCCACATTCTTCAAAAAAAGGAGCACTTGGAAAGGAAAGAACAATAAGAAGGGACTAGTAACAGTAACTGCATATATAATTTTCTTTTCCAGTACTTGGTAATTTTTTTTAAGAATTAGTTTTTGTAGTGTGCCACTTTAATTTCATAGACATTAAGATGTGAATATACATTTGTCTTATCTGCATTGTTGTCTTTAGTGTAACATTTTTTCTGCTTGAGCTGCTGCTGTTTTCCATGCATAATGCTACTGAATGTCACTTTGTATTACTAGGTTAAGCCAATTTTATTAATGATTTATTTTTCTTGTTTGCTGTGCATTGCCTTATATTAGTTGTAATATTGCTGCCTTTTTTGCCAATTTCCATTTTTTAACATTGCTGTTTGTGTAAATTGTTTTGTGCTGCTGCATTGCCTCATCCCTTAGTTAAGCATTTGAGCTCAGTAGATTTAAGTTAGCTTAAGAGGGGGTAGCCTATATAAGAGAATGATTTGCGATGGATTGGAAGAAATGCATTGAGAAGTTATACGAAAAAAGTACAGAAATCAGGTATAGATAGGACTTTTTGGAAATAATGAAGAACGAAGGGAGATCTCCGAGAAGTAAAGAAAGTTTTGTTTGCAAAATACTGCAGTAAAACAAACCCTGTCCTTTCCTTGTGTTATCCCACTATGTGTTTGTGTACCCTTGTGTATTTATGTTCTTCCTGTCTTTATATGTTTATCTGATAAGACTTATGTTGCAGAATTTTTCTAATACTAAGCTACATTCACTATGATGAGGAATACTGTTATCCTCAAATATAATTTGCATTAATAACATGTTATTTTCTTTGTAAAGATGTTTACACATTATTTATTCTGTTTTGTTCTAATGCTCATTCGTGAAGTTGATGTTTCGAAATTTATTCTGATTTTTTATGTTGTGCTCCTGTCATAATTCCTGTAACACTGATGTATATGTTATTTCGATTCTTTTGTAAAGCCTGCATTACTGCAAATGTTATCTGTACTATTATGTTCTTTAATGATATTTTTTGTACCTTTGTTATTGTATTCTCATGTTATAAAATTGTAATTGACACCAGTTCTTCAAATTAAGTAACTTGTAAATTACATTTCACTGCACACGTTTCTGTTGGTCATAGTATATGGACTATATGTGAGAAGTAGGGACTGATAGTGTTTGCACGTGTGTTAATAATTCAGTAAGGGACTGGATAACAGCATTGCTGGTTCTAAGGACATTTCAAAAACAATTTTTGTGAGTGCACAAGTGGTGGTTATGGACTTGCTATATTATCCGCAAGACTCTTCAATGGTGATTGTGCGCCTGCACTGTCAAACAGATGGCTGCTGGCCATCTCTACAAGGACTACAGTGGGTCTACACCTTTGATGACCCACCAATACCATTATTTCTACAAGGACTGCAGTGGGTCTGCACCTCTCGTGGCCCACCAATACCATAATCTCTACCAGGACTACAATGGGTCTACTCTGTGACGACCTACCTACCAATATTCCTTAACACTTCGACTGACTCTGCTGTGGGTTTGCTCTGTTGTGGCCCATTACCTGTCTGCAAGGTCAAGAGTCAGTACTGTCTTTCCGTTGGAAGGACAACGCTACTTCTTCAAGACTGCATGGAAATCCACTACTTCCGTGTGCATTTTCTTTTACAACTCAGACTTTGAGAAAAACACTGCAATTTTACTTCGATGAATGATCAGGACTGTCTTTATGGACTGTGAGAAAATTTTAGCTTTTGACCAACATTGTATCGATAAGTATGTGCATTTCATTTCTTTGTTATTGTAATTATGAAAAAAAATTTCAAATCTGTATTGGCCACTGCCCAAAACAATTTGTAATTTTTTTTTTGTGGGGAGCATGGGGGCTATGTAAGTAGGCTGTTTAGGTTTTCTTATGGTAACGCCACGTAGCGCTCTGTATGAAAAATCACTGGCTGTGCTGTGCGCAGTCTGTGGCTAGTTTGCATTGTTGTCTGCCATTATAGTGTTGGGCAGCGGCAGCTGGATGTTAACAGCGCGTAGCGTTGTGCAGTTGGAGGTGAGCCGCCAGCAGTGGTGGACGTGGCGAGAGAGATGGCGGAGTTTTGAAATTTGTAAGAATTGGTGTCATTAACTGATATATATATATTATGACTATAAAGGTAAATACATTGTTTGTTCCCTATTAAAATCTTTCATTTGCTAACTGTGCCTATCAGTAGTTAGTGACTTCCGTAGTTTGAATCTTTTAGTTAGCTGGCAGTAGTGGCGCTTGCTGTATTGCAGTAGTTCGAGTAACGAAGATTTTTGTGAGGTAAGTGATTTGTGAAACATATAGGTTAATGTTAGTCAGGGCCATTCTCTTGTAGGGATTATTGAAAGTCAGATTGCGTTGCGCTAAAAACTATTGTGTGTCCGTTTAAGCACAGTCGTGTATAATTGTTCAAAGAGGACGTTTCACATAGACCAGTCTTGTATAATTTTTCTAAGGGGCGTTTCACCATAATCTTGAGATCACACTTCGTGGCACACGGAAGGCCCGTGCTACGACCTGCTGTGTTTGACCAGCCTCCAGTCGCCCTAGTATTCTACCCCTCATAACGTCATCAATATGTGCTCTTTGAGCCTTTTTCAACACACAGTCACCATTACCACGTCTTAAAACGTCTGCACACTTACTCGCTTCACCGTACTCTGACATGCACCAACACACTTCTGCGTATGTGGACTACTGCCATCGCCAACGTGCTACGACCGCTGGTCAAATGCACCGCATGGTCATACCCCGAGGTGACTTTAACCCGCAAACCGCCCACCAGAGCGTTGTTTCACCATGTTATCAGCCTTATCCTTAATTTATGAGCATGAGTGTAGTTACAATATTGGATAAGTAAAGAACGGTAAGAAGTACGACAAATGAAGTACTGCAGAGTGGATTACAGATCACTGTGAAGTATTTTAATGCGATGGAACCATACAAACTGAAGTTTTACCCAACCCATGTTCTACATATTACGCTAAGTAAGATGTATTAATTCCATATCGTTAACAGAGACAGTGCGCTCTTGTGTCGCAGCGATTAACATTGCCCAATGCCGCCGCGATTTGTTTATGTTGGCTGAGCGTGGACACTGCAGCAGACGCTTCGCCATAAACAGAAAGAAATCACCTTGGCTCTGACAGCAGTGAGCGGACATCACTGCCTGCATCTTCTTATAGTCACCAACGTGAGACCCTACTCACAGGTGCTGTGCAGCAATTGGAGCGTGTATCACTTCATTAGTCATCAGAATATTAACCGGTGTTGGAATCTCGACTCCATTTGAATATCAAGAAAATAAGGACCTTCTCACAAAGTAATGTGAGGTGATATAAAAATTTAACCACCACACAAAAATTAACAGCAGAGTTTTCTTTCATGCACGCATTAGTAGCACACAAGGAAATATTATGTCTTGGAAGTGTATACTTCATTTCCTCCTCTCATATCAACATCCTTGTTTTAGCGTGAAGTGAGAAAATAAACACAAAAAACTGTAGTTTCTGTGAAGCATTTAAGTCATTTACTCTTCTCAAATCATATTATTTGTTTTAGCCTGAAGTAAAAAAATAAACAGTTTATGGTTTCGAAACATAATATGACACCAGACTCTTATCGTAGGCCTATCGGGAACGCAAAAAATGGAGCTCTCCATTCTTTTGTCCAACAGTCCATTTCCTTTCATGCATTACTACCGCTCGCAGATTCTTATTTAAGGACTTGGCGGGCTTGAAGTTCTTCATTAGAATGAGTCTTATGTTATTGTGCTAATTACGGTATGGAAAAAATGCAACAAAGACGAGTTGCCCTAGAGCAGTGAAGATACTTGCACATGTCTGTATTCAGCAATGACTGTCTGCTGCCACAACACTTTACAAATTCATGTGGCAGGCAGCAAAACTGTGATGCCCTTCAGACTTCATTCAGTAACACGTCAGGAGACACACTGAAACGTCAAGTTAACGTCGCTTTGCGCGTCATATTCAGTCCAAAATGAGGTGTTATTAAGGTAGTTGAGTGTTCTAGAAATCATACTTTGATAATTACCATATGACTATTCCCATGGCCAAAAGAAGCCGTTAGTGAGAAACCAACAGGAACTACATTAATGTCAAACTGCAAGAACTCGAGACAATATCTGGACTCTTTCCTTTGCTGGGTAACCTCTTACGGTTATTTTGGATTCTCTCTGTCCTAGGCGTAATGCAAACGGAACTTCACATTCATGAGGCGCTTTCCGCTATTCTTGACAAACGTCAGCATCTTTAACGAATATAGTACTCCATTCACGAGCTACTAATGCTACAGTAACACTACAGAGATCATCGTACGGGTATTACATTAATTGTACAGAGAATTGCTTGACAAATATTATCGTCAGCTATGCAGCTGTAATAACTCACTACACAGGCACTCTATGTTGTACTTGCTTAAATAATCAGTTCGCTGCAGTCCTCCTTCTACTGTTCGTAAATACCTGTATACTGACCATCCGTTATTTGACTACATGTGCGCTACAATCTGATTCGCATGTACACGACATGGGTACAGCAATCATAAAGCAATGACTAAGGAATGGATGCCGATGAAGACACGTTACGTTGATGGCAAGACAAATGTTCGCAAATTTTACCTGTATTGCCTCAAAAAGAAATGGCATCTTAAATATCGAAGAAAGGCGTCCACACTGTCACAGGGCGTTGAAATACAGCAACAGTAGCAGATGAAAATTCGTGACTGACCAGGGTTCGAAACTGGACCTCTAGTTTACTAGGCACACGCACTGACCATTGCACTATCTTTTTTATTTATTTTTTAAATCTCATTTTGTTCGTTTTCTTTCGTTGCATCTGCTCGGGGCGGATGTCGCAATCCACCTGTTTCAGCTCGTCGTTGATCCAGTAGCACAGGTTTTTTTTTTTTTTTTTTTTTTTTTTTTTTAATTACAAAGGACAGCTAACCCACTGACCGAACACGCTGAGCTACCGTGCCCGCTACTATCAGGACACAAGAACCAATCTGCCTGCACGATACATCTACACACGCTCATCTTCAGACACAAATTAACGTTGTTGTTGCACATCACAAATGCTGTACCCCCACGCCCATTATTCCACTCTCTCTCTCAGCCCCCTGTATTCTAGCGAAGGTTCGGGTGATGACGTGCTTCTAGCACTGAAAACTTTCGGTGGCCCATCGAGACGTGAATAACTGTACAGGATGTTTCAGCAGGAATAGTAAATATTGTGGGAAGTGGTAGTACAGACAAATTGCAGATAAAATGCCATATAACATGTGTCCAATTATTATTCGGTATATACAGCTAGGTTCGATGCATTTTCGTTTCATCTGTTGATCTTTGAAGGATCCCGTTGTACTGAAGGTACATTAACCTACTCATTTCACTAGATACAATTGTGATCTTCTGAACAATTCGTGTTTAATAAGTGATACTGATTTGGAAAATTTACTATTGTGAGATGGTTACTTTATGTTCAATTACAGTGTCTCTCATGCTTTAGTTTGTGGCAAACCTGCTTCTTTCCACCCTAGCCTATACTACACCTATGAATCAATACTCACATTCTTGATACCTCACTGGATGTGTTACTGCAACTGTAGCCAAAGATTCAAATCCCACTGGAAAAATATGTTTCATGTCACATGGTTTTGCTCCTCCTCTATTGTCGTTGTAAACCATCACAACGAAATTACATATAGGAATCCTTCGAAATCCTTAATTTCATACTGCAGCAATGTGCAGATGAAAAAAGTAGTTTTTCACAATTATCAGATGACAGATGGAGTTTGTCAGATTCCACTAATTATGACGGCATTATTAATTGTTGGTTCACAGGTGCTTTTCTGCCGGCTATTGTAACCATTTGATGAATGTTAGAGCTTGAAGAATAGAAACATCAGATTTTCGTGATATGGAATATTCTAATTCGCCTTGAGTCTTCACGTTTCAGTAACACTATTGCATAGGAATGCTCAATGAGCAACCTAATGATGTTCGAGCAAAACTGCAGTAATAGCCACTCTGCTAATTTTTGTTGTTTCAAATTAGAGCATGCAGTACTCCTACACCAGATTTCTGAACCTTGCCTGTTGAACGCACAAGACGCATGGTGGTTAAATGGTAATCCGTCATTTATATCAGTAGTCGACACATCCTTAATGTGGAACATCATTTATGCCAGTATGATATTTGTTGAACAAGAATATCTTTTTCTGCTGTATTCTTCCTAAAAGCTCTCGCTCCACACATAGTTCAAATCTTTCGAGCTGCCTCCTCTGTAGTCACCCCTCATTTATACCGAAAGTAAATATTGTGTTGCAGATGTTACACCTTTTTCCACTTGCAACCCAATTTTACCACGCTTAACCGTACTTCATGATTTTCAAGTATGCAAAATCCAATGCTTAACTACAAGATGGTTACTAGAACTTCTAATTCGGAAATGACAGTTGGTGCATACACTGACAGCGTCGCGCCGCGTTCACCTGGACGGTGCCCGATTTCAGGCGTCTGGTCGGTGGCCGGTAGCCGCCGCAGAGCAAGGAAACGCTCGAGTGTAAGCTGTTCTGATCGAGACGCAGCCACGTGCTGTCCTGCGGAATTTTTTCTGGAAGAATTTGGCATTACTGATGGTTAGAATGTGAAGAGAATTATCTTCGATGTTCAATCAGACTCATAACTTTAGACGAGGGCCGAAATGTGTTAAAAAGAAAAGGAGATACGGCTGGACGTGAACACGCGACTACGAGTTTAGATTGCACAACGATTACCGCTAGGTCACGGGCTCACCCAGTACGACAATTTCTCGGAAGTAGACAACACTTCCTCCTGACATTTCTGCATCTTACAGTGTTGCCAGATTGTGCAAATGGTCGGACTTAGCGTTGTGAGGAGCCTTCGATTTTATTGGTCACCTTAAGTGAACGACTTGGACTTGTTGCGGCCTGCTGAAGGTCAGTTTTTATGTCTAAGACTGCACATGAAAGGGATAGGCTTCGTGAATGTGAAATATCTACAAATATGCTGTAATTTGGAACCTGGAATCTATAGCTACCCACCCTTCCAACAGCTCAAGCAGAATTATGGAGAAGGAGAAGAAAATAATATTATATGTGCTTCGAAAATGGAAAATTCCTTTTGTGCTGGGTGACAAATAAATATTTTTTTTAACAAATGTAATATATATTTTTAGTTTACCAGTTCACCACCTCCCTGGTTTGAGCAAGTACGAACTTGTTCAACCCTGGACAGAATGGTTCCACTTGTCCTCTTCCCACATTGACAGATCTGAACAATTTCCAGCCGCATTAGACTGATGGGCTTCAACAAAATCCCATATATATATGTGGGTGAGATGTCTAAATAAGAGAAAATACACATGGTGAGAAATTTATTCATGATACTTCAGACAGATATGGCATCTACTGCTTTACAGGTGCCATAATTTTTCAGGCCTGCGATACGTCTCTGGAAAAGGCTACAATAGTCTGTTGACTGCTCCCACTGTCCATACATGCTGCACAATATTTGAGATCCCCTGAGTTACATCGCCTATCTGCAAACTGCACTTTCTTCTTGACAACCATTTCTGCAAGTGCATCTCCGAATTACATAGCACCAGTCACAGGTATAGCTGCACAGATCACTCAGGCTCCTGTGTCACGTTGTTCTCTGGTGGCTGTACTTTCCATAGTGGTAGACAGAGGGCTTGTGTGACTGTTGTCCATCATACACCTCCACCCCCTGGTGGCAGGCATCTGCAGTTCACTGTAGATTACCTATGTCCTCACTTATTCACCCCTGTGGCACTTTATGCTGGGATTTAAGAGGCTGGCTTCTAACACACTACGCCATCCATCCTTTGTATGTTGTCAGCATCAGAGCCTGCAGTGTAGTGAGTTGTGTTACAGGTCACTTTCGTGCAACATCTGTCAAACAGGGCATCTAAACCAAGAAAAAACGGATACGAGATCAGGAATATGCTTGCAATATCACTATGATTTATCACATAGTTTCTCATGATGGTAGTACTTCCCACGATGACCACTGTGGTACTTGGCAGATATTTTCCAAGAACACTCTATAATTTCTCACTCTGACAGATACATGGACTACCCAGTAGTCATGGTTACAGCATTGCTTCCAACGAAGATGGTTTAATATTTCACCATGATACTTAGAAGATACTTTCAAAGAACCTGCTATAATTTTTCCACCCAAGACAGTTACATGTTTTCTAATTAAGACTAGATGAAGGTTCTACTTATAGCATGTTTTACCATGAACGTACTATTTTTTTCACTGTAATCATCTGTAGACATAGTCCTAAGGATGTTGGTACCATTTTTTCATCAAAGATCGTTACTGACACTTCACAAACTGATCGTTATAATTTTCCTCATAAACGAGTTTCTTAGAAGCTTGATTAAAATTTTACTATCTGATGACCGGCAAATGTGTTTTTGGTGGACTCTCACGTTATTGTTTAGTTTCATCAGTACCATATCCTCTGGCTGGCTGGACAAAAAGTTGGAGAATTTACCCCCTTGACCAGGATTTGCTCCCAGCAACACAAGGTACATGCAGGCATCATCCTTCTTCCTCCCTGCACTCACCATAGGTGGACGTATGTAAGATGTGTCCCATGTACTTGTCATTCACCTAAAGGGGTCGTCGACCCTTCAGACAATGAAGCAACCTCAGGGTTTCATGTATACAAGGCTTTGCCTCCCCGGATTCGTCGATCTTCACAAAGACGACAGATGGCAGGACAAGCGCCATTAGGAGTCCTCCGTGCTATTTCCTCCTTCGTGTCTTGTGTGCAGAAGTGGACTGGCACGAATTCCTCCACACTCCAGCTGCATAGGGCGGCGCGAAACGTGGTTCACTCTACCAGAGCTCTGCGCCAATTCCTGCGTCTGCTCTTAGCAGCCCAACCGCCAGAGCCCGGTCGGAAGCCACTGCAGCGGGACTTACGACTTTCCAGTTATATCCTGCGATATACTTGTCAGCCATCTACGCTGAACGCTCAACCGCCGTCGTTAGGGATCACCATTGACATAGTCTTCATGTCCTATTACGTTTATTCACTATGTTTTTCAGGCATTTGCCTGTTAGTCTCTGAGAGGTTGTGTTATTTTTTGTTGAGAATAGTTTTCCTTAGTTGTTAGATCTCTCTACTGTGATCGTAGTAACCCCTTGTTCCTGTTTAATTGTCATTGTTTCTTACCAAGCATCTCCATATGATAAATATAGCAATGCGTCCTTCCCACTTGAGCTCACTTCTGTTTTAGTCTGAGCATCTGTAGCATTTATGAAGGATTCCTATGATAGGTCTGGTGAGATGGGTGATGATTGTAGCAGATATCTTAGTTTGGATGACTGCATTGAAGGTATGCATCATTATATGTACATATCGATTTCTCCATGTATAGCCATGAACTAATGAATTTCCTGTTGTCACAGATAATAGTATACTGTCGCCACTGATGGATATTGTCGTCCTTAGTTTGGAGCAGCTGATGCAGATTATTGGTGCTCCTATTGGAGGCAGCTGTGGTGCATCACAGGAAGGTACACCAGGTGAATGTAAAAATTTATAATGTTTTCCTCAGCCCTTAATGAGCCAGGGCAAGGCAGTCTCACAAATGAAATGTCAAACAGGCAGGAGAGCCGATAGTACAATACTGTGGCATGCAAGTAAGGCCATTGTCTCACATCGCTTTATCAAGATGTAGAGGAATGGCCAGCTCAGCAAAATGACCTCAATGTTGGAGGAACATGTCATTTTGATAGCGCTGCCAGGTACTGTAACAATGAATAAATCTTATAACAACGTCTTTCAGCCTGTTGGTATTGCAGAAAAGCACCGAGTGGGAGTGCTGGAGGCCACTGTTGGAACACCAAAGAGTGGTGAAGACTACTGATGATCCCAGGAAACAAAGTCACAGTCTGTCATCTTTTCCAACACATAACGTCATTGCATCTAACAGATGGTTATAAATACTTGGGCTCTTGAGCCCCGCTGTGTTCCCATAGCAGTGATCCAGCACCGAAGCAGATGACTATTACTTTCGAGACTGTAGTTAACCTGGTCTGATGGACATAGCTGCTGTGAGCTGCCAAACTCTCATCTCCTGATGGGAAGACTTAGAGCCTACTATTACTGATTCACTGGGGCCAAACTGATGGTGCATGCTGCACTGTCACGCTGTTATTGTACTTGAGAGTCGTACTAGCTGCTGGTGGCCCTGAATTGCATCTGTGAGCTCAACTGGCCTTCTTCTGGTGGAGTGGCCATGCTGTAACGCTGCACTGCCATCGCCACTCTGTGCAGAGCCAATGGGCGTTGATGGAGACATTCCCTATGGCGTCGTCGAGTGTGCCCTAGTCAAAAGCACTGTCAAGCTGTAGCCTTTCCACACTGTATGAGCAATGATTGCAGTCATTCGGGTGGGCTAAGCTGCATGGCACTTATGTGCTGTGTGAGGCTCCATGACCTCATCAATAGCCTCAAGAGACTGCTGAGCAACCAAATCGTTATTTTACACTCTGTGTGCATTGTTTGCAGTTCTCCTTGCCACAAAGAACACAGTTCACAATATATATATATATATATATATATATATATATATATATATATATATATATATATATATATATAATTTTATGATGGCTATGTGGCATTTTACTGTTTTTTCCAGGATTACAGAATGATGCCAGCCAGATTGATGTGTTATGACTGAGCGAATTCCATTTACTTTACATACACCTTACCTAAATGACGCCAGTGTGCCAGCCGGCCGTGGTGGCCGAGTGGTTCTAGGCGCTATAGTCTGGAACCGCGCAGCCGCTCCGGTCGCAGGTTCGGATCATGCCTCGGGCATGGATGTGTGTTATGTTCTTAGGTTAGTTAGGTTTACGTAGTTCTAAGTTCTAGGGGACTGATAACCGTAGAAGTTAAGTCCTATAGTGCTCAGAGCCATTTGAACCATTTTGAACCATTGTGCCACCTGGTCAAATTCGTGTATGTAACATGTCTCTACATACAGAGAGAGTTACATAAGATGTAACATCCCATTTCAGATATCGAAATGATAGTACGATATGGGCGATGAACTTGTGTTATGTGGTAAAGAGTCTTAACTCATATTGATCAAGATATGAAAGAAGTATTTTTCAATAGAATGATACACCTGTATTAACGGCGTCCAAAAGCTCTCGAAAATATGAATACAGTGATGCAATGTTTCTTAATTCTGAAGCTAAGCTCTTCGCTGAGGAATGAAAGATATAGTCTAAAATTAAAAAGCAAGTCGGATGGAATCGACTGTTGCGTCGTAAACGTGATCATGCCAGGCTGCACCTCTGTGCCAAGACTTTCGACTGTTTACGCCCTGCAGAACTGGCAAGAACTGTGTCCTCTATTGGCAGATCATTTCTGCTTCAACATTTTTTGCGTGTGGAAGTGTACACCTACGCGGAGAAAGTTAGACGCGCTACTTTTATACGGAGAATATTAAATAAATACTGTTTAAACAGCATTGGGATTCTGTCCGGTTTTTCTACCTGTCGTATAGGGCACTTCACGAATTATCAGGTCAATAGCGCAATCAGGCAGCTTCAAAGTCAAACAGAAAACTGACAGAGCACATGAAGAAACTCTTCTGGCTATGACACTTATCAACCCACATGGTGGCATGAGATATGCTGCCAAGGAAAGTGATATTAGCCAGAAGACTGTCATACAAACCCGGTATTGAATAAATTCCGCTCTTATCATATGTCACTACTTCTCGAACTCTGAGAACATGATTTCGAATGACATATAGTATTTTTCGGCTTGTCCTGCAATACCTGGGAGACAGCACTATGTTTCCCCAACGACCGCTCTTTTCCGACGAAGCAACGTTTATGGACCATGGGAATGTAAATTTTCATAAAATGCACTACCAAGCAGCTTCGTCATGTACAATATCAACGACCGTGGAGCATAAACATATGGTGCGGCATCATTGTGAATTCCATTATGGGAACTTACTTCATCCCAAGGGCATTAAACGGAAATACATACGCACCCTTTATTACGGACATTATGCCTGTTCTTCTAGAAAATTTACCACTGGATAAGAGACAGTATATGTGGTTCCAACAAGACTGCCACCCAGTTCACTCTTTCCACGTTATAACGCAAATCTTGAATGTGAGAGGTAGTTGGCCTATTTGCCATGAGGAGTTTCCAGATTTTTGCCCATAAAGGTGAATTTAGCTGAGAATTTAACAAATATACTCGAATTCAGTATAATCGGTGTAGCCATATTGCTTGTAAGTCTATTCTTGAGACCACAGATGTCGGTCAGAAAGGTTACTTCTTTTGAGGAGGGTAGCAGTATGTATTTGACAGTATGGCAACGTACAAGGCTTGAATGAAAAGTAATGTCTCCACTTTCGTTAATTAGGCTTGGCTGGGAATATTTTAATAAACCAAATTCAAGAAATGATCCTTAGAATGTGATCTTTAATTACCAATATTCACTTTACCACATGTTGTTGTTGTGTGGTCTTCAGTCCACAGAATGGTTTGATGCATCTCTCCATGCTACTCTAACCTGTGCAAGCTTCTTCGTCTCCCAGTACTTACTGCAACCTACATCCTTCTGAATCTGCTTAGTGTATTCATCTCTTGGTCTCCCTCTACGATTTTTACCCTCCACGCTGCCCTCCAATGCTAAATTTGTGATCCCTAGATGCCTCAGAACATGTCCTACCAACCGATCCCTTCTTCTGGTCAAGTTGTGCCACAAACTCCTCTTCTCCCCTATTCTATTCAATACCTCCTCATTAGTTACGTGATCTACCCATCTCTAGCATTCTTCTGCAGCACCACATTTCGAAAGCTTCTATTCTCTTCTTGTTTAAACTATTTATCGTCCATGTTTCACATCCATACATGGCTACATTCCATACAAATACTCTCACAAACGACGTCCTGACACTTAAATCTATACTCGATGTTAACAAATTTCTCTTCTTCAGAAACGCTTTCCTTGCCATTGCCAGTAAGCATTTTATATCCTCTCTACTTCGACCATCATCAGTTATTTTGCTCACCAAATAGCAGAACTCCTTTACTACTTTAAGTGCCTCATTTCCTAATCTAATTCCCTCAACATCACCCGACTTAATTCGACTACATTCCATAATCCTCGTTTGCTCATGTTAATGGTCATCTTATACCCTCCTTGCAAGGCACTGTCCATCCGTTCAACTGCTCTTCCAAGTCCTTTGCCGTATCTGACAGAATTACAATGTCATCGGCGAACCTCAAAGTTTTTATTTCTTCTCTATGGATTTTAATACCGACTCCGAATTTTTCCTTTGTTTCCTTTACTGCTTGCTCCATATAGAGATTGAATAACATCGGGGAAAGGCTACAACCCTGTCTCACTCCTTTCCCAACCACTGCTTCCCTTTCGTGTCCCTCGACTCTTATAACAGCCATCTGGTTTCTGTACAAATTATAAATAGCCTTTCGCTCCCTGTATTTTACCCCTGCCACTTTTAGAATTTGAAAGAGAGTACTCCAGTCAACATTGTCAAAAGCTTTCTCTAAGTCTACAACTGTAGAAACGTAGGTTCGCGTTTCCTTAATCTAGCTTCTAAGATAAGGCGTAAGGTCAGTATTGCCTCACGTGTTCCAACATTTCTACGGAATCCAAACTGATCTTCTCCAAGGTCGACTTCTACCACTTTTTCCATTCGTCTGCAAAGAATTCGCGTTAGTATTTTGCAGCTGTGACTTATTAAACTGATAGTTCGTTAATTTTCACATCTGTTAAAGCCTGCTTTCTTTGGGATTGGAATTATTATATTCTTCTTGAAGCCTGAGGGTATTTCGCCTGTCTCATACTTCTTGCTCACCAGATGGTAGATTTTTGTTATGACTGGCTCTTCCAAGGCCGTCAGTAGTTCTAATGGAATGTTGTCTACTCCCGGGGCCTTGTTTCGACTCAGGTCTTTCAGTGCTCTGTCAAACTCTTCACGCAGTATCGTATCTCCAATTTCATCTTCATCTACATCCTCTTCCGTTTCCATAATATTGTCCTCAAGTACATCGCCCTTGTATAGACCCTCTATATACTCCTTCCACCTTTCTGCTTTCCCTTCTTTGCTTAGAACTGGGTTTCCATCTGAGCTCTTGATAATCATACAGGTGGTTCTCTTTTCTGCAAAGGTCTCTTTAATTTTCTTGTAGGCAGTATCTATCTTACCCCTAGTGAGATAAGCCTCTACATCCTTACATTTGTCCTCTATCCATCCCTGCTTAGCAGTTTTGCACTTCCTGTCGATCTCATTTTTGAGACGTTTGTATTCCTTTTTGCCTGCTTCATTTACTGCAGTTTTATATTTTCTCCTTTCATCAATTAAATTCAATATTTATTCTGTTACTCAAGGATTTCTACCAGCCCTCGTCTTTTTACCTACTTGATCGTCTGCTGCCTTCACTATTTCATCCCTCAGAGCTACCCATTCTTCTTCTACTGTATTTCTTTCTCACATTCCTATCAAGTGTTCCCTTATGCTCTCCCTGAAACTCTCTACAACCTCTGGTTTAGTCAGTTTATCCAGGTCCCAGCTCCTTAAATTCCCACCTTTTTGCAGCTTCTTCAGTTTTAATCTATAGTTCATAACCAATAGATTGTGGTCAGAGTCCACATCTGCCCCTGGAAATATCTTACAATTTAAAACCTGGTTCCTAAATCTCTGTCTTACCATTACATAATCTATCTGATACCTTCTAGTATCTCCAGGGTTCTTCCATGTATACAACCTTCTTTCATGATTCTTAAACCACGTGTTAGCTATGATTAATTTATGCTCTGTACAAAATTCTACAAGGCGGCTTCCTGTTTCATTTCTTATCCCCAACCCGTATTCACCTACTACGTTTCCTTCTCTCCCTTTTCCTACTCTCGAATTCCAATCACCCATGACTATTAAATTTACATCTCCCTTCACTACAGTACAAGTTTATATGCCACATAATCACCAGCAAATTGGATTCATTTCTGCCAACGATGAACAAGTTTTCTGAAGCCGTCACGGAAGAAGTTGATACCCTGTTTCCGCAACCACAGTCTCACAGTTCTGTCAACGTCTTCGTCAGAAGCATAGTGATGTCCCCGCAGACAGTCTTTCATTATCGGGAACAGGTGGAAGTCAGACGGTGCCGTACGGTGGTGAGATTCAGTCTCTGAAGTTCTGCTGTGGTGGCACGTGAAGTTCAAGCTGCAGGTAAACATTTTGCTTTTCCTTTAGGACCCTTGTTAGCCGTCGTTTCAGAGTTCGCAGCATTGTGATGTAACGCTCTGAATTTATTGTTGTTCCATGATGAAGAAAATCAACATGGATAATACCATCTGCGTCCCAGAACACTGTGGCGATGATTTTCCCAGCTGAGGGCTGCGTCTTGAATTTATTTCCTGAGGCGAGTCTATTCCATAGAATGACGTTACGTCTCCGAGTCGTAATACTGTACCCACGTTTCGTCTCCTGTCACAATTGAATGCAGAAAGGCGTCACCTTCACTCTCGTAACGCGAGAGGAGTTCCTGGCAAATTTCAAGTCTGTGCGCTTTCATTTCAGGACTCAGCATCCGGGGTACCCATCGTGCACAGATCTTCCGATAGCCAAGCAAACCAATAATGTGACTCACACGTTCTTGTGAAATGCCGATTGTGCTTGAAATTTCTCTCTGAGTGATACAATGATCGTCACAGGACGTCCAAATCTTTGTTTGTCACGCAGGTCAGATGTTCCCGCCTCAGCACCGTTAAACTTACTCCCAAAACCAAGCACAGTACTCACATCAACACAATCACCATAAACTGCTTTCATTCTCTGATGAATCTCCTTTGGAGTGGCACCTTCTGCTGTCAAAAATTCAATAACTGCATGTTGCTTAAATCGCATTGACCGACCGCTGCGCAGGGTTCCATACTTTACACTGTAACAACACAATCGTTCAATGCTAAGGCTTCCCGGCAACTGGAGCTGTAGAGAAGAGGCTACGGAAGAAGCCAGTAGCTGCTGCATACCAATGCTGCCAACCGTTGAAGATTTACGAAGGTGGAGGCATTACTTTTCAGTCAACCGTCGTAATGGTGTGAAATGGATGGAAGCTGGCTTACTGTGTAACGCAGGAAAAATTTTGTGGAAATGAGATGACTTGAATGCAAGAATGTCAAAAGCAAATTTTTTAGGTAATACAGTTTTTTTATATCTGTAACTGTGTAGTTTCTTATTGTTACAACATTGTGTGTGGTTAAAGTTTACTGTAGAAATGTTATAGCGGTGCACATGGACTTGTCTGATAATTGAAAGAAGTGTTAAGGAAAGTAATTGTACACAGGAACGTTATTAAGAAATCTTTTGCTACCTTGTCTAGGTGTGTGAACTAGATGAAACTATGTATTGTCGTTATGGTTCAATGAAGCATAGTTATACTTCGAGTCTTTCTTCTCATTTATCAGTCGTTAAATTTAGTTACTCAGCTTTCATTCTTTGCTTTCCTGACTGTGCTTCTATACTCGCATTGCTCATCAAGAATTGTGTAATGAGGAGCATTTTATGAAAATTGATGACATACTGTCTTTATTGCACATTGCAAGTACGGTAAACGAAATCTGGTTTTGATAGTTTCATCATTATCTAAATAGTAACAGGTTACAGAGCAGACGAGCGTTCCGCGTGCACTGGTACGCCAATAAATTTAATTATCATCAAAGTTAATGTCCACTAGAAGACACAGTTATTGTCAGAGCGTTTTTGTGTAAATATTAGTATCATTTCTAGGGCTTAACACCATTAGAAGCTTTCAGTGAAGTGTTGTAAATTTTTAAGCAGTTTTATCAGGGAGCTAAATTCGTTAATTTTTATGTTCATTTCCCCTGTAATTAAAATAACGGTTCTGGTACAGTTTTGTTAGCACATTTAAAGGTAAAGATTAGTTATTTTCAAGGTCAACATTTTAACCTGGGTCATTTATTTTGCAGTCAGATGGCACGTGTAAATTTCACTGAAAATGGCTTGCTCTTTCGCAGGCGAATAGGTTGACGTACCGGCTGGTCTGTATTTAGCATCGTGTAGCTCGGGCTTCACATATTTAAGTTCAAAATCTAATTTTAACGCAGATCTGTTGCCCAGCACTGAGGCTTAACGTATTTCGATGTTACAATAAGCTTATACCAACCAGACACTTAAAACACGAGTTTATAAGTCTTATATATTAGTTTCAAATGAAATGTTTCCTGACCACCCTACAGGACGGAATGCTGCTGTACAATGACTGATCTTGTTCCCTTTCATGAAGCCGTAAATACGCCAGACCATATGTACAACTGAATGGCCACAGCATGCAACTGCATATTATCCAATGCATTTTCATCTGTTCATCTATCTCTCGATCAGTGACAGCGAATTTGCCAAGCCGTAGATGGTAAATAATGCTTCAATAAAATAAAATGTACAACTGCGTTTCATTAAGAAAAGTGTTTATTTTGTTAGTTCCGTCATTCTGAATCAAGGATAGTAAATGATATAGCAAACGATTCCGTAACAGCTTCAGCAAATGTGGGACATCAGCGAATACTCACACACGCTCCCGAGCATCGAAACAACTGTTTATGTGCGTCACGCCAAGCTCGTTCGAAACGGAAATGTTTTTCGTTCCCATGTCTGCTACACAAGCTACAACCATATACGACTGACAATAATTTCATTGAGGAGGTGAGCTGTCAAGTGAATGTCAAAATCAGAATAAACAGGTTGTTTCAAACTTGCAAAAATCTCATGCACCGTAACAACTAAAACATTTCTGTGGGGTCGTAACACCCTGTCTTCTTGTTGATCATAGCAAATCCTGCAGTCAATGTTCATTTCGTCAAAGAACTAAACGAAAACACTTTTTTCTGTTGGTGACTGTTTTCGCCTTCATTTTCATCATAATTAAAATAACTTTCAAAATGCCACGACTACAACTAAAAGAGAGGTTTATCCAGGTCCTCAACGTCGACACTGCCGTTAGAGGATGCCCGATTTTTTCCCTCACAAAATTATAAGATTTCGGTATTATAGTACGCAGAGTAATCGCTTTACAAATGTCCTCATTACTACATCGACCTTTTTTTCAGTCATTTAATAAAATTTTTGTTTCATTAGGTGGAAATATTTTTCTCAACATACGAGTAATTTCATTAGACAGAAGAAACCCTTACTAATTTTTTTCCTTGCGCAGAAGTCGTCGTGTTCTTGGCTACTGATTCCGAAGATCTTCATTACGCGCTCAAAGTTGCACACACTTGTTTGTAACAGGAGCATTCCTTCTTGCCGCTACAGCATTCATCACAGTTTCTTTATCTGTGCCAGAAGAAAAAGTGTCATTCGTACATGGGCCCTTATTAAAATGTTTCTTATTTTGTGACAGCTTTTACAGAGTCTCGAGGGATTTGAAATCTTTTATGTTGTTCTCGCTTCTTATGTCGTATGCTTCTGTCTTCTATTGCAGGTGACACATTTACAATCGCTCTACTGCACGTTACATTACACCAGAGAACTGCGTCTGGCTTGAGCACTCTTTTTCGGGCACACTGGGCAATACAGACTGCAAATCCCTCATGTAGTCTTCTTCTATGAAATGGTGAGGGCATATCCATTCATACGTAACATTTACACTTTAGTTCCGGCAACATTTGGTCATCCAAAGTTTTTGTAACGTTTGATTACGCGTAAACTGTGATACGTTATTTCAGTTCTCTTTTTCGTTCCGGTTGCAGGTAAAACAGCACGTGACGGTATTGTAAAAATTAGTTTTCACATTCACTAGTACATTCTGCACTGAGTATTTCTCAGGACAAACCATAAAGCTGGCGAATGTAATGTTGATCCCGTTGTCCATAGGTGGCTAACTATTTAAGTTCCGAATCAAATCTCTAAGAAATTGTAGTAAAAACGATAACACCGTCGAATTCGTTAAAGTTTTCACTGTTCACTGTGTACTCAAAGTACTCTACCATATACAGCAAAAACTATGACATACAACGCGAAATAATGCACTTTCTGGGGATTGCTTACTTCGCCCACGTGTTCTGAATAAAATGTTTATTTAAAATGTGTTTAGTCTAATTACAATTTCGGGTAGTAGCTACAGACATTTATTTGACGGCAGATGTTCCACCTTTCAGAAGCAATCAGACACCTCTGTATAACCCAGTGCAGCTAAACCCTGTCACCAGCTGCAGATATAGGTAACATAGCTCTCTAAAGTGTGTGTGTGTGTGTGTGTGTGTGTGTGTGTGTGTGTGTGTGTGTGTGTGTGGGTGGGTGTGCTTATACTTTTCGTCTTCTGCTGCATCAGATGCATGATGAGCTACCTAGCCTTCAAGTAGATGATGTGGATTTGCCAACACAGAATATGACGCTATTCTCAGCCCTAACTTTGCAAGGCTTGCACACGATTGTTGAACGAATATGTCTGTGCTGATTCACATAAAAGTGGTTCTCCAATAACTTATTATACTAAAGCTTTAACTACAGTATTTTATAAATATGGGCTCTGAGCACTATGGGACTTAACTTCTTAAGTCATCAGTCCCATAGAACTTAGCACTACTTAAACCTAACTAACCTAAGGACAACACACACATCCATGCCCAAGTCAGGATTCGAACCTGCGACCGTAGCGGTCACGCGGTTCTAGACTGTAGCGCCTACAACCGCTCGGCCACACCGGCCGGCTATAAATGTGGGTGGATATGATTATGGAACTATGTAAATTTATGCTTCGGCTAGCGTAAATTGTAATGAATGTAAAATAAGCTGAAGTATATCCATATATTTGTAATAATTCAGTAATTGAATAAATAATTGATGACTAAGCAGAATTTCTTCAACTTAATGTTTCCCAATTATTCTTGATTTTTTATTCTTAAATATGAGCATGAGACTGGTTATTTTTTGTTACTTAAATGGTTCAAATGGCTCTGAGCACTATGGGACTTAATTACTGTGGTCATCAGTCCCCTAGAACTGAGAAATACTTAAATCTAACTAACCTAAGGACATCACACACATCCATGCCCGAGGCAGGATTCGAAACTGCACTCGCGGACAGCGCGCCTAGAACCGCTAGACCACCGCGGCCGGCTGTTACTTAAATATCACACACAACTATTAGTAGGTGGATTAATTATAAGTATCATATCTTATCATTAACTAAGAGTAAATGAATTATTTCACAAACGCCACTTACCTTTTTTTGCTTGAAGTGAAGGTCAGTAGACTTGTAGCGTGCTGAAAAGCGTTTAATTTGTGGTTTTTGTAATCTCAAGGAAATTTCTAACTTGTTTCTCGCCTCGCGAGAGATTCTGAATGATTTTAATCTCGTAAGTACCGCGTTTACATCGTAAGAAAAATTGTAGTAAAAAAAAGTCTATAACATTTATGAAATGGGAATTTGTGATTGCTAATACGAAATGAAAATACGAATGCTAAGTTAAACAATTATTTTTTAACACAATAAGTTTTTTGTACTGAAATCTAACATTTTGTGAATAATTGTCACAATTTTGAGCATAACAAAGAATTGTGCCGTATTTCGGTGAAATGCTTGAAACTTAATAATATTAGCTTAGCTCTGGAGCGAAAGAATAAAGTATTCATAATAAGATCCTATCAGTAGTCGCAATTGGTGATAATAATGGAATAATTAAATTAATTCCTAACAGGAATACAAGTTTAGCTCATTTGACCAAATGGAAGAGAATAAGAGCCTCATAGCGTAAGATGCTGTCGCAAAGGCGCGTGATTAAAAAAGAAGGAGAGAAAAAAGACGGGTGGGCATTCTTATATAGAACAAGACATAGATAATAATGATACGCCGCTCACATAATTCTTGGCGTACATATTCGCTGACCTCGAGCGCAGTTCATTGACTTAGTGTTTAAATTACATCGGTAAATCTTAATACTTCGATAGAAAAAGAAAATAGTTTGTTATTACGTCGCGGGCAGGGCACAATATTATATTATATCCGGTTATCAGACGTTTTTGTTTCTAGAAAGCTTAGATGGTAAAGTTGCGATGGCGGAATTTGTTGGAGCTGCAGTCGCTGATACACATCATGGTGAGGTGGCCGACATTTTGACGACACAAAAACATGACAATCTTTCCCATCCTAAGTTCATAGTGGATGACTGAAATTGTTGACGAACAGACTTATAAATAGTAATTCAAATAAAAGTGTTTCTTTAACCATTTGCTTGCGTACAATGATTGCCTAACATTCTTGTTTATAGGGAGTCTGGTTAATGATAAAAAAATCAATAACATTAGTATAAATTGTGAGGTGAAGCAGACTTTTAAATAAATACATAAATTACAACATCTTGATGAGGGGAAGAAATCAGTCTGCTGCAACAGTATGCTGCAGTAGAATTCTTACACAAATACAGGAAATTATTATTTACATTTACATATATCCAATGTGCTTGTTTTTCTTCCCTTGAGATCTTTCCACAATACTTATATATTTCATTATTTTTCAACAATTGCAATCGCCTCACCCCAGACCATTGTCACCATGATCGCATCCTCCCAGACCATCACGCGCACCATGTCCCGGACCTTCGATAATGTTACTTCGCCCCTGAGCTAGTTATAATCATACTTCACGTAGCACTAGTTTTCTTGCCTATGCTGTTAACACAGATGAGCACCAGGTCAGCCATAAGCTAGAATTAACCTTCTCAATAATTCTAGGAGCATTTGAGGACAGGATCTTGTGTACCTGCATTGATAACTCTACTCCAGGCTCGCGAGGCCCAACCATTCCCTAAATTCATGTCTTCCCATTTTGGTTCGGGAGTTTCCCAAAATCATGAACGTTTCGTGGTTCATGCTTCGAACTCGTATATCAACCAAAATATATTTCGGGAGAAAATGATGTGATATCACAGGGTATGTCATTTGTTGAATGGTTCTGAAATTGTACCTGGAGTGACATACAATGTCAGTTTTCCTAAATGCAGGAAAGAGGATCTGATAAGCCACACAGCTGGGTACTCCACATTCACTAACATGTTTTGATACATTAAATGTAGGGTCCTCCTGTACCCCTCCCCCCTTCCAAAGGATATAGCTTCTAAAAATGTCCAAAATATCTTGAATATGACGTCTGCTTTGTGTGGTCAGTCCTGGCTTGTGAGGGATTATAAGAAAAATGCCATGCATCGAGATAAATACCATGTGGTTGACAATATTCGAGGGTATTATAACTTTGAAGTTAATATTTCGTAGTAAGTCTTCAAGACACACCTAAATCCCCATATATTTCCTTACATTTATAACCTGAAGAAATGTGAGACAGATCATGAATATGTTGTTACACAAGAGGACTTTGGAGCACTGTAATTCTCGTATTTCACTGGTCAGTGTCAGCGACAAGTAGACTTGCTGCAGTTCTCTGAAGGAGAAAAATAATACTACTGCTGGGTCAAGAATGTGTCCAAACGTCTCTCTTTCCAATCGAGTAAAAAGATCATGAGGGCTTTTAGGTATCTCAACCCTTTTACTTTGAGTAAGTAACAAAGGATCTGATAGACTGTTCTGCACAGGAACCAGACTGTGTTGAAATGCCCACCTAAGAAAATAAATTCCTAAGCCTTAAGAATATCCACTACAGAGACCATGTTACCTTTATAGTATACACTGACTTTGAGTGCCTCCTTGTTCCTGTGATGTTCTATGAAGGTGAACCCACTGCCTCAAAAGCTGCCTTCAAAGAATGGTGCAAACCATATGTGGTAGCATGCCAGGTTGTGTCCACTTATGACTCATGGCCAATAGGATAATGCTCCTTCCATTTGCCACTCTTTTTAACTCACTCTATTGGCCTGCAGGAGGGGGATTTGGAGGTGGGAGGAAGGACAGGAAGCGGGAAGGAGAGGGATGAGCCTGATCCTGACATTGTCCTTTGAGCCAGGAATGGCACTCTCCGACTACTTGTGGTACCAGACTAATCAAAGCGTTCATATATAGAGGACAAACCGAATTACGTGTTGGCATATTCAGTCACGTCACAGAAAATGAAAACGGCAACAGTGGACTATTTAGAAAAGACAAAACGTAAGTAGTAGATATTATAGAGTATTGTGGACTAAGAATTAGGAAATAAGATTTTAAAAACGGAATTTTACATGGAATTGGGCATCAACGAATTATGTAGTTAGTGAAGATGACGCAACAAGTTCGCTTAAGCAGTTGGAAGATTATGTACAGATTGTTTCACATGTTTTACCTGAACAGCCCATAGCTGAAGTTAGCTGGCGTACATAAATGCTCAGGGATGCAAAGGATAAATGTACATCAGTATTTTAAAACTCTGATTTGGGACTAAATGGTTTACAGAAAAGGAAATGAAACATTTTGAAAAGCAGCTCATTTTCCATGTATTCGGTGGTACCAACATGGGAAATTATATGTCTCGCCGATCGTGGAGATAAAAGCCCATTGTGTTTTTCTGACTGCCACCCTTTCTGTTACAACGTTATAGCAAAATATGAATGACACTAAAGACAGCCTGTGAAGTTTAGTGTTACATCTGAGTCGTACAGAACTGAAAAGACGGTGAAACCCAACGCTAGAACATAGTCTATTCCACTCGTATTTTACCAAATATTTGGAGCCCAATTCAGCTGACAACACTGCGGAAAGTAACTGTATCAAACCTTACCAAACTCGAACTGAGTGCTCCCATTTCCAGTGAATTTTTTTCCCATTACAGGGTATTGAAATGCATGTAAGAGAAAGATAAGTTAAATGGAGATATATTCCGACGTAGCTATTTCAACGAAGAAATGGATACTAAGGGAAATTCTGACCTGTCTCTGATTCTGAATCGCTAACACATACTGAACTGGCCGGTTGCGGAGAACTGCTCAGCGTTACCCTGAAAGTCGTTTATGTGACTGAATGCACATCGTGAGGCTATGACAGCGTAGCGTTCGAGGGGAACACAGTGTATCTCGTCTTCGTAGAAATAACACAAACTCTGTTACCTATGTAAGGGTGCTCGCACAGTTCATGTGTTGAATCTTTGGAACCACGTGGCGTTTCCCTAAGTTCTGTGGGAAATTCTGAAAACTTCGGATTTGAAAACGAATGACAGTGAATCAGCTGTGGATCTGCCTTGCACGATTTTAATTGTGGAACTTTATGGCATTCTCTTGTCACAGTGACCTTTATTTTAAACAATGAATAATTAAGTGAGTGAATGAGTCACTGGTAGTGAGGAACAGCAAGTTATAGACATTGAAGCTAACTAGCCGATCACTTGGTTAGGATGAAATAGAGTTACCTCGCTTCAGAGAAAGTCACTGCCCTCTGATACACGTATTCCTTGCCCAACGGGAACATACCACTTCCTCAAGCTTGTGGCGTACGCACGAAGGTAAGCTACCTTGCCTGATGGTGGAAGTGCTGTTCACTGATTGTGCTTCCCCCCCCCCCCCTCCCCCTTGCTCCGACTAGGCCATTCTAATCAGCCAAGTGTGTAACTTTTTATGGGGGGTCTTTAACCATGTTCCTATACATTGGTTCTTATTGACTTTGCCTTAGTCTCCTATTATAGTCCTCCATTTCACTGGTATCTTCATTTAATTCAGTGCAAAATAGCGAAAAATAGGATGAACTCTTTAGATACCGGCTGTAATCAGAATGTAAAAAATTGCTAAGTTTCAACGTGATCTTTTCCCCCTCACTTCATTTTTTGTAATACTCTTTCTGTTACTCTCCCACCTGATCCATCGTGTCCATTGTATCCAATGCCAGCAGTTCAAAGCTACCTTCTAGTAATCTTTGTTGTTAGACTTTCACGAACTAATATAAACTGTGTATTTTTCTACTATAGGTGTTTCATTTGATTTGGTTTGATTAATGCACGGAGAGGAAAACAACAGTGGTCTTAGCGCTCTGTTGCACGTACCGGAACTGAGTTTACAGTGCGGTTTCGTTCCATGTGATTCTAGTGAAGCCAACCAGTACCTTTAAAAATGTAGTAGGACACATTTACAAGTTTCTTACTAGACACAATTTCTGCAGGAATTAATGACCCTAATATTATGTGTCTTCTGCTCTTCAACGTCTCGCATTGGAAGATTGGGTGTGGTGCGGATTTATACTCCTCGCCATATTGCCTACACTCAGGGGCTTCTTACTCTATATCCACCGTGTGCAGAAGTTTCTTAAAGTTCCCATGGACAATTAAAAGACCTACCATGACTTTAATCTTTCTCCTGTTCAAGTCCAGGATTGAAGAACTTCTCTAGAAATATGGCTTTGGCATCATTAGCTCACCATGTTTCGTTTTTGCAACATAGTTCAATATTCTACGTGATGCCTCCTGATTCAGCTATGTAGTTTTGATTTTACTATGCCCCAGTGATAGCTGTGGCAGGTTCCGGGTCAGTAAATGGAGTCCTCGCGGTTGTCTTAGTCGCTCCATCAGCATGTTCATTGCCACTAATTCCTGTGTGACCAGGGACCAATAGCAGGTTTACCCTGTTGCTTTCTTCTAGTCTCACAAGCTCTCCATGCCATTCTGCAAGCCAGCTATCTTTAATCTCATTGCTGGGACTGACTTAGATTTCACAGGTGTTTGGCTGTCTGAATAAATGTAGGTGCTGAAGTCATTGTAGGATCTACGGAAAATCTCCTCCAAGCACACTCTGATAGCGGATATTTCTGCCTACTCTAGCTCTTATTCTTTGCACTACTAATGTCGTCATTATTTCTAAGTGTTGCTTTCCATATTAGGTGTGGGGCCCCTTATATTTGCAATGATGAATGTAATGTAAAATACCCTGATTGCCGTTAAAATATGCAACACCATGAAGGCGGTATGCAGTAAACGTCAAATTTGTTACACGGTTGGGTACGCAAATAATTAACGTTTCAGAACAACCACATAACATGAGTTGGAGTAACACTGTCTTCATTCTGTACATAAGGTACCACTGAGCTGCAGGCTTCTCATTCAGGAATCATATTTGGATAGTAGTCGTTTGTGAGAAGATGTTTTATGCCTCAGCCAAGTAACAGAAACGTCTGGCACATGTCGAAATTCAGCAACGGTTCAATCGCAGCTTATCCAGACTGTACTTTATCGTTCTGCAGTATTGCTCATCGCTTGGTCAAGATCCCAAGTCCTCCATATGGGTATGGAATCTATGGGTTCATGAGGACTATTACTTTGTGGCTCCACGAGACTAGCGCCTGAGAATGCAAACACACTGTTCACATGTTATTACATGTGACTGCCTTCCTGGAAATCAGACAGGAAATGACGTTGTTTCTAGAAGACAAGAGCGACGACGTATGGAACACCACCGATTGTCAGCCAACATTGCTGGGGCCCTCCTTCAGAAAGAGGCACACCGCCAGTGCTGCTCACAGAACTGGACATAAGAGCGAAACCTACCTGTCTTTCCACACGAGTCCCGGTTCACCATACTGCATCGCAATGGACGTATCTGTGTGTGGAGGTTAAGAGGAGAACTAACGTTACCTGTTTGTTTTCCTCATACGAGTCGAGGATTTTGTATGATGGAATGGGGTGCCACTGGCTACACAAGACGATAGCCTCCTGTGCACATATCTTCTGATTTCGATGCAGGCTTTACAGTTAGACGTGTCGAGGCCGGTGGCTGTGCCCTACATTCGAGTACTCAGTGGGGTTGGTTTTCAGCAATACAACACAGCACGTTAGGTTGCCCTTGATGACCTGGCCTGCTTCGAAAAAAATGGTTCAAATGGGTCTAAGCACTATGGGACTTAACATCCAAGGTAATCAGTCCCCTAGACTTAGAACTACTTAAACCTAACCTAAGGACTTTACACACATCCGTGCCCGAGGTTGGATTCGAACCTGCGACCGTAGAAGCTGCGTGGTTCTGGAATAAAGCGCCTAGAACCGCTCGACCACAGCCGCCGGCCACTGCTTAGAGACAAAGGGTGTTTGACTATTACACCAGCTAGCTCTTCCTCGAGCCCGCTCAGGTCACTCGTCAGCCAGTACGATTGATGTAGTGCTGAAGCAGGATGGAAGAAAGTACTTGTATTTACCATCAAAGCTCTGTTCGACTCGCTGTGTAACTGAGTTAAAGTTCTTGTTTCTCCCAGAGAATAAAAATTCGTAGACTAACTTTCGCACACTGTATTTCTCCGAATTTCCCACAAATTTAATCATGTATTTTCACACTGTTATGTAAACACATAACATAATTTCGTTATTTGCAATGTTTCCGGATGTTATAGTTTGAATAAGAAGCCAGTTACGTACACAGTCACGTTTATGAAATCCCTTACCATTTCTGCCTTAACGTTACAATTTTGACTTCTTTGCATTTAATTTTTTTTTTAAAATGTACACAGTATAACAATGAACAGCTGTTGGTACTGTCGACTGCGTTGAATATTGTATGAGGAGGCATGTAACAATTTTACGCATAAATTTAAGGAACCAGCTTCTACGAGACATGCCATCAACAAAGTCGTCAACAAATTCATTTGTATTGTGTTACTGAAGAGCACCGTTTCGAAGGCTGACTGTAGCAGACGACTCTACGGAAAGTACTCAGGAAGCAACTACTCGCAGTGTCCAGCGTCAACCTGAAGATGAAGCAAGTAATTTGGTATCCCTCACGAATAATTGTGTGCAAAACACTACGATTCAAATTAGACAAACGTGCCTGACGCATTCAAGTTGTCCATAAACTTGAAGTGATTATTGTGCCGCTAGACAAGGTATGTGCTATGACTTACCGAATGTTGTTAAAAATACAAACTGAATGCGTCATATTCAGTTCAGCGACGAGGCAATATTTCACACCTGTGGACGTTTGAATTGACAAAACAAGAATTTCGGCAGATGAATAGGTAATTTATTAGAAGTAGGGGAACTGGACATGTCAAAAATAGGTAGTGTACATGGATATATATGTATATATTTGAGCAGTCAGTCTTCTGACTGGTTTGATGCGACCCGCCACGAATTCCTCTCCTGTGCTAACCTCTTCACCTCGGCGTAGCGCTTGCAATTATCTGCTGGATGTATTCCAATCTCTGTATTCCTCTACAGTTTTTGCCCTCTACAGCTCCCTCTACTGCCATGGAAGTCATTCCCTGATGTCTTAGCAGATGTCCTACCATCCTGTCAGTTCACCTTATCAGTGTTTTACACATATTCCTTTCCTCTCCGATTCTGCGCAGAACCTCCTCATTCCTTACCTTTTCAATCCACGTAATTTTCAACATTCGCCTGTAGCACCACATCTCTAATGCTTCGATTCTCTCCTGTTCCGGTTTTCCCATAGTCCGTGTTCCACTACCATACAATGCTGTACTCCAGACGTAGATTCTCAGAAATTTCTTCCTCGAATCAAAGCCTACATTTGATATTAGTAGACTTCTCTTGGCCAAGAATGCCCTGTTGGCCATTCGTAGTCTGCTTTTGATGTCCTCCTTGCTCCTTCTGTCATTGGTTGTGTTACTGCCTAGGTATCAGAATTCCTTAACTTCGTCTACTTCGTGAACATCAATCCTGATGTTAAGTTTCTTGCTCTTCTCATTTTTACTACTTCTCATTACCTTCGTCTTTATTCGATTTACTCTCAATCCATACTCTGTAGAAATTAGACTGTTCATTCCATTCAGCAGATCATATAATTCTTCTTCACTTTCACTCAGGATAGCAATGTCATCAGCGAATCGTATCATTGATATCCTTTCACCTCGAATTTTAATACCACTCCTGAACCTTTCTTTTATTTCCATCACTGCTTCCTCGACATACAGACTGAACAGCAGGGGTTGAAAGGCTACATCCTTGTCTTTCATCCTTTTTTATACGAACATTTCGTTCTTGGTCGTCCACTCTTATTATTCCCTCTTGGCTGTTGTACATATTGTATATGACCCGTCTCTCCCTATAGCTTGCCCCTACTTTTTTTCAGAATTTCGAACATCTTGCACCATTTTACATTGTCGAATGCTTTTTCCAGGTCAACAAATCCTATGAACGTGTCTTGATTTTTCTTTCGTCTTGCTTCCCTTATCAACTCCAACTTCAGAATTGCCTCCCGTGCCTTTACCTTTCCTAAAGCCAAACTGATGGTCATCTAGCGCATCCTCAATTTTCTTTTCCATTCTTCTGTATATTATTTCTGTAAGCAACTTGGATGCATAAGTTGTTAAGCTGATTGTGCGATAATTCTCGCACTTTTCAGCTCTTGCCGACTTCGGAATTGCGTGGATGATGCTTTTCCGAAAGTGAGACTCATACGTTCTACACACTTCACGTGTGTAGTCGTTTTGTTAATACTTCCCCCAACGATTTAGAAATTTTGATAGAATGTTATCTATCTCTTATGCCTTCTGCCTAATTAAATCTTAAGTCCTCCAAAGCTCTTTTAAATTTTGATTCTAATACTGGATCCCCTATCTCTACTAAATCGATTCCTGTTCTTCTTCTACCACATGAGACAAATTTATCCCCTTCACAGAGGTTTGCAATCTATTCTTTCCACTTATCAGCTCTCTCATCTGCATTTAACAGTGAAATCCCCGTTGCACTCTTAATGTTATCACCCTTGCTCTTAATGTCATCGAACGTTGTTTTGAATTTCCTATATGCTGAGTCTGTACTTCAATCATATCTTTTTCAATGTCTTTACATTTTTCCTGCAGACATGTTGTCTTAGCTTCCATGCACTTCCTATTTATTTCATTCCTCAGCGACTTGTATTTCTGTATTCCTGAGTTTCCCGGAACATTTTCATACTTCCTCCCTTCATCACTCATTTGAAGTATTTCTTCTGTTATCCATGGTTTCTTCGCAGTTACATTCTTTGTACCTACGTTTTCCTTCCAACTTCTGTTATCGCTCTTTCTAAAGATGTTCATTCCTCTTCAACTGTACTACCTACTGAGCTATTCCTTATTGCTGTATCTATAACCTTAGAGAACTTCAACCGTATCTCGTCATTCCTTAGTACTTCCGTATCCCACCTCTTTGCGTATTGATTCTTCCTGACCAATGTCTTAAACTTCAACCTATTCTTCATCACTACTATATTGGGATCTGAGTTTATATCTTCTCCTGAGTACGCCTTAAAATCCAGTATCTGATTTCGGGATCTCTGTCTGACCATGACATAATCTAGCTGAAATCTTCCTGTGTCACCAGCCTATTGCTAGCAGAAACTTGCTACAGAACTCAATTAGTCTTCCTCGTCTCTCATTCCTTGTCCCAAGTCCATATTCTCCTGTAACCTTTTCTTCTGCTCCTTCCCCTACAACTGCATTCCAGTCGCCCATAACTGTTAGATTTTCTTCCCCCTTTACATACTACACTACCCTTTCAATATCCTCATACACTTTCTCTGTCTCTTCATCTTCACCTTGGGACGTCGGCATGTATACCTGAACTATAGTTGTTGGTGTTGGTTTGCTGTCGATTCTGATAAGAACAACTCTGTCATTGAACTGCTGACAGTAACACACTCTCTGCCCTACCTTCCTATTCATAACAAATTCTACTATAGTTATACCATTTTCTGCTGCTGTTGATATTGCCTTATACTTATCTAACCAGAAATCCTTGTCTTTTTTCCACTTCACTTCACTGACCCCTACTATATTTAGAATGAGCCTTTGCATTTATCTTTTCAGATTTTGTAGTTTCCCTACCACGTGAACGTGACATTTAACTCCCCGACTCGTAGAAAGTTATACTTTCATTGATTACTCAGTCTTTTTTTTTTCATGGCAACCTCCCCCTTGACAGCCCCCTCCCGGAGATCCAAATGGAGAGATCATCATGACACTTCTTCAATTACAGGCCACATGTCGTGTGGATACACGTTGTGTGTCTTTAATACAGTGGTTTCCATTGCCTTCTGTATCCTCATGCCGTTGATTATTGCTGATTCTTCTAGCTTTAGGGGTAGTTTTCTACCCCTAGGACAAGAGACTGCCCCGAACCTCTGTCCGCTCCTCCGCCCTCTTTGACAAGACCGTTGGCAGAATGAGGGAGACTCTTTATACCGGAAGTCTTCGGCCGCCAATGCTGATTATTAAACAAAATGTAAGATGCGGCGGGATTCGAATCCAGGACCGATGACGTTTTGATTATGAATCAAAGTCGCTATTCCTTTTTTTTAATATCATTTTGTTCGTTTTCGTTCGTTGTATCTTCTCGGGGTGGACGTCGCAAGACACCCGTTTCAGTTCGTCGTTGATCCAGTAACTCAGGTTTTTTTTTATTACGGAGGGGAGCTAACTCTCTGACCGAACACGCTGAGTTAGCGTGCCGGCTTCCTCGACCACGGGAATTACGAGGTCAACAGTATTTGGACCGTTCATAGTCGGCGAGGAAACAGTACGTGGTAACTAATGTACCCCCACAATTTTCGACAATTGTCCGGGACAGCATGAATCTCACTTCTCCTGGGACATGTATTGGCTGTGCATCGCCAAGACTGCTTCGTGATCGCCCGATTTTATTCCAATAGGATTTTTTCGTCTGGGGATTTATCGAGTCGAAAGTGTATCACATGATTATCAGTAATCTTCAACAACTGAAAAACTATTTTCGCAGCTGTGAAGCAAATAACGCCAGCGACAAGTGTTGGGCAAAAACAAGCAAACACAGCGAGAAATGCACTCTTGAATATAAATGGAGATTCTAGCTTATCGTTCAGATGAGTCTGTTGCATATGACCACGAACTACACCATGACCACGAACAACACCTGTGGAATGTCGACAACAGTGTTCCGTTTAGTTTCCAATGCATTATGTAGGAGCTTAACGAATTATTGGTGCTTATATGGAGGGTGTTTCTGTGACCAAGAGAGCCAAAGTATTTGGTGTTTCAAGAGGCATCGTGCCAGTGTGTGGGTGCTATGTTAACGAGTTGCGCAACTGATTGATCTGACAAGTACCCTTTGGCTCCTGCAAGAAGCAATTTCCACCCCACACTACTACAGAAGTCAAACAGACGCTCCTAACGTACCAAAAAGATATGACTGAAAAACTTTCAGCAATAAATATCTTCTGGAGTCGTCCACTGTAAGGAAAAAACACAAAAATATTCTATTTTCTTACGTACCTAGTGGGATACTTCGGTACTTGAGTATTGCTAGTTAGTGTAAGAAAAATGTTAAACGAACGAAAAAAAATTATGTATTGCAAAATTTAAGAAAAATCAAATGAAACTTTTATTTATAAACTGGTACACAGATTTCCAGGTTCTTTTCGGCATAGAAGGTTACCTATTATGGATAGGAATCATGTTAACGATATTTATATACAAAGTGTGGGAAAGCTCTTTTATCCCTTTTCTTTAAGGATGTTATTTACTCGGCAGAATGGCTGAGAGCCGCGCCTACTCAATTTGGATAATTATCCGATTGAATTTTTCTAAGTACAGTCGAGGCTGTCGCGTGAGAAATGTAATGGAGTGACATGAATGAAGTATGTTATTGCTAATGGAGGAAAGATGGAGCTCGCCTACGCTGTAGTGCTTTGACGACTGCTACCTGCATCGTTTGCAGCTGAAAAATAACGAAGCTATCTCTTTCTATATGGACTGACCTTCTCCAATCGAACTCTCACTACGCGTTGATGAAATCAAGGACTTCTATCTGCCCCTAGTCTAACTATTGGCGTGGTACACCAGTCAGATAACCAGTCCAATGTGATGCCACTCAATTTTCGCTCACATGCGCTAACTAATACTCTGTCTGTGTTCACACCACGCATTAAGCGTCGCTGCCAACACAGTGAACAAACGCTTAATCGCAAGAGAATCAATATAGAGTATCACACCAATTCGCTAGCGACAGAGGTGCTCTCAGTGCAGTACTGAGTAGAGACTTTGTTCCTCATTCTCTGCGTACACGCACGAGCGCACTCGCTCCCTCTACATGTTCCCGCTGCAAGAGCATTACCGTGACGACTTCCCTCCATGCAAAAAGCGAAAGGGCATATCATCCACTGTCTTCCCCCCACTCCTCCAGATCATTGCGTCAGAAACATTCCACCAATCAGCGTTATTCTTACAAATGGGAAAATGGCTAAGGCTAAGCCGACCAATCTGGAAATATATAGCATCTGCATTAGTCGTTTCCTGTCCACTTGTGAGAACTCTGAAACTGCACACTAGGTCTGTCAAAAAAATGCATATGCTGGGGCTCTCCAAAACAATACAATGGATTTTGCCTTTAAGGTGAACACGCAGGCCATTATCCCTTTTCTCTGGCAAAAAGTGGACTGGACTTTCCAACGGGCTGGTTGCCTCTGCCAAACAAAAACTCCTGTGGCTCTCGTGTCATCAATGTTTGTGCACCCAGCCTCGCCTTTTTAATCTCGGTGTGCACTTGCGATTTATTTATTAGATTTGCATATCGATTAAATGGAAATATGTAAAACGGACTCTACTCTATGAAACGTCTTGATACAAATAATACGATGGTGATGTCGGAATAATGTAAGAAATGAAGGTCAGGAGACCCCCCAACTTGCAACCGTATCGAAGATTTACATTGCATTCAGGGAAAGCCGGAAAACATCATCCACTAAGTCATGACATGGATGAAAATGTGCTTTGAGTGATCGTGATGGGCAGTCACTGAACATGATTGTGATGAAAAATAAGAGGACGACAGCTGTAAAAGTCATTATGGAACTGAATATCGCATTTGCGAACCCTGTCAGCATCAAACCAACACAAAGGGAGCTCCACAAACAGGGAATTGCAGGGCGACCTGGAATTCAAATGCCGCACATCAGCCATGCAAATGTCCGTAACAAATGAAAATGCGCAGAACCAAAAAACCTGGACTATGGAACAATGGAAGAAAGTCATTTTGTCGTATGAGTCTTACTGCACACTGTTTCCAACTTCTGGCCAAGTTTATGTCCCCAGGGTGAAATGCAGCGTCGGCTCGATGATGATTTGGGCAGCCATATTGTGCTATTCCAGGGGCCCTATGGTTGCTCTGCATGGTCGCATTACTGCCAAAGATTATGTAACTGTTTTGTGTGAGCAGGTCAATCCCATGGTGCAATATCTGTCACCTAATGATGAACTTATGTTCAAAGATGTCGTGGCCCCTCACATTGTGCAGGATTATTTTTGTGAGAATGAGGATGAATTGTTGCATCTCCCCTGGCCTCCAGTCATCGGATTCCAGTATTGCTGAACCTTTGTGGTTTACTCTGGAGAGAAGGGTGCATGATCGCTATCCACCTCCATCATCGTTACGTAAACTTGCCAGTATTTTGCAGGAATAATGGTATACTATTTCACCAAAAACCATTCAGGACCTGTATTCATCCACTGCACGACGACTGGAAGCTCCTTTGAATACCAACTGGTTTCCGACACCGTATGAGGCATTGGTAATGTGTTGTGTTTTCAGTGTTTCCATATCTCTGTCCAACCCCTGTATGTTAGCAAGCTTGTTTCGGTATACACTGGAGCGATGAAATTCATGCTTACATTTTTAGAATCTCAAATTCAAATTCACTAATAAATATTACAAAATGTCTCATTATATTTCCAAAATGTCTCATTGTATGTTCATGTATTCCATAACCAATAATAATTAATGAGTTTCAGTGCAAAGAACTATAACCATCGTCTCTCGCAAGTCAGCGATCCACGCGTTAACCAGTCGGCACGGACCGCGCTTTCGAATGCGCATGCCTAATTCAACGTGCTCTGAACGCTCAGAAACCACGCGACTTGTGTGTACGGTACGTATGCTTCTATCTGGGCTCGTGCGCTACAGCAGCGCGCTCCAGTGGTAATTGTCCGCTGTGTCTGGTTTGCATATTACGGTGTTAACGAAATGAACGAGCGCAAAATTCGTACATTAACTGTATTAAAACGCACAATTCCTCCATTTTCGATATGCTAGTCACGTTATTCCGTTTGGCGTTTAAATAAAGATCATTCATGCACATGTTATAAGCCCAAAAGGAAAGTTCCTGACCAGTCAATAAGGACATCGGCTTATGAAAGTTCCATTACAAGCAGTGCGATACAAATTTACGAAGGATCTTCACATGAGATAAAATTATTTCATTTTCCTCACTTTTCAGTCATACCCTAAGCAAATTCATGCTTGACTACTGTGCCTATTCAGTAACAGAATCTTTACATTGTGTGAAATACAAAACTTGATACAAGATAGTGAAATGTATCTTAGTTCAACTCTATCTTGTAGATGAAGCCAATCGAGCAACCTCACTTCTCAGAAATAGCTCACTTTTATGTACATCACATCAAATATTATGGAAAATACTTCTATTCAAGTAACATGAAAGTATCAGACATCTTAGAAAACCCTAACATACTTCACATGAGATAAAATTATTTCATTATCCTCACCTTTTAGTGAAACCATAAGGTCACTCATGCTTGACTGCTATGCCTATTCAATAACAGAATCTTTACATCATGTGAAATACAAAACTTGCTATACGATAATTAAAAATATCTTAGTACAAGTGAAACGTCCCCTTAGAACAATTTATACACGGTTGTGCTTAAGCTGACACACAATATTTTTAGCGCAACGCAATCTGACTTCCAAAAATCCCTACGAAAGAATGGCCCTGATTAACATTAACCTATACGTTTCACAAATCACTTACCTCACAAAAATCTTCGTTACTCAAGCTACTGCAATACAGCGAGCGCCACTACTGCCAGCTAAATAAAAGTTTCAAACTACTGAAGGCACTAACTACTGATAGGCATAGTTAACAAATGAAAGATTTTAATACAGAACAATGTATTTACCTTAATAGTCATAATATATATATCAGTTCGTGACACCAATTCTTACAAATTTCAAAACTCCGCCATCTCTCTATCCACGTCCACCACTGCTGGCGGCTCACCTCCAACTGCGCAACGCTACGCGCTGTTAGCATCCAGCTGCCGCTGCCCGACACTACAATGGCAGACAACAATGCAAACTAGCCACAGACTGCGCATAGCACAGCCAGTGATTTTTCATACAGAGCGCTATATGGCGTTACCAATAAGAAAACCTAAACAGCCTACTTACATAGCCCCCATGCTCCCCACAAAAAATTTTACAAATTGTTTTGGGCAGTGGCCAATAATGATTTGATAAAATTTTTCATAGTTACTATAACAAAGATATCAAATGCACACACTTATTGATACAATGTTGGTCAAAAGCTAAAATTTTCTCACAGTCCATAAAGACAGTCCTGATCGTTCATCACAGTAAAATTGCAAAGTTTTTTTCAAAGTCTGAGCAATAAAACAAATTGCACTTGGAAGTAGTGGATTTCTAAGCAGTCTTGAAGAAGTAGTGTTGTCCTTCCCACGAAAGAAAGTGCTGACTCGCAACATGCAGACAGGTAATGGGCCACAGCAGAGTCAGTCGACGTTGAATACTATCGGTAGGTAGGCCATCACAGATCAGACCCACTGTAGTCTTGGTAGAGATTACTATTGGTGGGCCACCAGAGGTGCAGACCCACTGCAGTCCTTGTAGAAATAATGGTATTGGTGGGTCATCAAAGGTGTAGACCCACTGTAATCCTTGTAGAAATAATGGCATTGGTGGGTCATCAAAGGTTTAGACCCACTGTAGTCTTTGTAGAGATGGCCAGCAGCCATCTGTTTGACTGTGCAGGCGCACAATCACCATTGAAGAGTCTTGCGGATAATATAGCAAGTCCATAACCACCACTTGTGCACTCACAAAAATTGTTTTTGAAATGTCCTTAGAACCAGCAATGCTGTTATCCAGTCCCTGACTGAATTATTAACACACGTGCAAACACTATCAGTCCCTACTTCTCACATATTGTCCATATACTATGACCAACAGAAACGTGTGCAGTGAAATGTAACTTACAAGTTACTTAATTTGATGAACAGGTGTCAATTACAATTTTATAACATGAGAATACAATAACAAAGGTACAAAATATATCATTAAAGAACATAATAGTACAAATAACATTTGCAGTAATACAGGGTTTACAAAAGAATTGAAATAACATACAGATCAGTTTTACAGGAATTATGACAGGAGCACATACATAAAAGATCAGAATAACTTTTTAAACATCAACTTCACACATGAGCATTAGAACAAAACAGAATAAATAATGTGTAAACATCTTTACAAAGTAAATAACATGTTATTAATTCAAATTATATTTGAGGATAACAGTATTCTTCATCATAGTGAATGTAGCTTAGTATTAGAAAAATTCTGCAACATAAGTCTTATCAGATAAACATATAAAGACAGGAAGAACATAAATACACAAGGGTACACAAACACATAGTGGGATAACACAAGGAAAGGGCAGGGTTTGTTTTACTGCAGTATTTTGCAAACAAAACTTTCTTTACTTCTCGGAGATCTCCCTTCGTTCTTCATTATTTCCAAAAAGTCCTATCTATACCTGCTTTCTGTACTTTTCTCATATAACCTCTCAGTGCATTTCTTCAAATCCATCGCAACTCATTCTCTTATATAGGCTACCCCCTCTTAAGCAAAAACGTAAATCTACTGAGCTCAGATGCTTAACTAAGGGACGAGGCAATGCAGCAGCACAAAATGGTTAATACAAACAACAATGAAATAAAATGGAAGTTGTCAAAGAAGCAGCAATATTAAAACTAATATAAGGCAATGCACAGCAAACAAGAAAAATAATACCGTAGAAAAACTAGTTTAACAGAGTAATACATAGTCAAATTCAGTAACATTATGCCTGGCAAACAGCAGAAGCAAATGAAATAACTTATATCTAAACATGACAAAGATGAAGCAGAAAAAATATTACAGTAAAAATGTTTAATACCTATGTCACATCTTAACACTAGAGTGATGCATCACAAGAACATACGCTAGCAGATAAGTTACCAAATCGTAAAAAAATTATTTTTGCAATTCCTGTGAAGGGAAATGTCTATTTGTGCTCTCTTTTCTAAGAAAGTACATCATAAAATGATCCTTTACTGGGTCTGTAGACAGAAAATAGTTATATTAGTACATGTATTAAATTTTATTTTAACCAATGCTGCAGTGCAGCAAGAAACTAGATATTAAACAAAATGAGCAATCTCTCAGCTAGAAAGACAATACATATAAAATGTTTCCTATCATTTCATTTCAGTAAATGTCATAAATTAAGAACTCCAAAGTGTAATCATATGTTTTCAAGTATGAGCGTGTCGTATTTGCGACGCTTTCTACAAAGAAATGTCAATAGCGAGGATAATGGCCTCTTTTTTTTACCTTTGCCTCTGAAAGGCACACACTAATGGCTTTTTTCCCAGGCGACTGTCGCACAGCTGGGTGCCCACGACGCATTACGTGCAGGTGGCCACTTACCTTTCTTACTGAAAAATTTACGACAGCAGTTTCCGCTACAGTGACAGTCTCATATAAAAATATTTTCACAGGTTGAGAATCTGCGTTAGAAATCTGTAGAAACAAAATCCTTTAAATATAATAGTGTCCAAAAAATTTTCACCAGCATAGTGATACATTCACGCATATACACACATTTCATAACACTTAAAGTACGATTCTCGGTTTCCAACATCCTTTTTCACAAACCAGAGTCCCTATGCACTACTCATTATTCCTTGCTTTATTACACATATACATATTCGTAGACACTTCTTCAATATTTCATCATAATAAATAAGTAGCATAATCAAATTCCTCATATAGCATCAGCTTATTGATCATAAACATACCTCAGCAGCATAATACACATAGTCATCGTAATAATAATATCATAACACCTCAGTCAACTCTCAAAATCGTCGTAGCTTCCTCCAATAATTTCAAAACCAAAAAAAAAAATTCTCTTGTCATGTCAAAAGTGTTATCTACCTCAAACGTACTTTAAAAATCATGATCCCATACCAAATACATCATTCAAAGCTCTCATAGTATCACAATGGTTCCAAAAAAAAATATGAACATTTCACAAAGTACAGACAAAATACAATTTCATAAGTGTGAAGTTATCCAATAGTGCAATTACGTAAACATCTGTCACTGATGTACTAAAGTAAATCTTTGTCTCTCTCAGTTAAATAACCAGATAGTTGTGTAGTTTATGTGTTAGAGAAATATGGTACCGATGTGTAAAGTTGTATAAGCAAATACCATATTAGCTAGGGCTCCTTGTGCTTACCCAACACATGGTACACAAAGTAGAATTGTACCCGCCTGAGGATTAATGTAATTATATCCTCAGATGTTACAGATTGCAGCAATGGAATGAAATGTGTCACGGAAAACCTTTGTATCATTGTATTTCAAATATCTTTAAAAATAAATGCTTTAAGTACAAAATTAGTCACTCAAATACGAGTACTGTAGCGATAAACTGTACGTCGTGTTGTAAGATAATCTCTGTGGAAGTGTCGTAGTTATCGTCCTCCGAAAGCTAAGTTCTACAGAAGTCAATGTACTTACCTCATGATAAACAAAAGTGAAATGCTTTGCGTATAGATATCGTAGTTACTACGCTTATTGCCGTGATGAAGTAAGTACTGTACTGTAACGTATTGTTGTGCTACAGAAAAGGCTGTCTCATTGTAGCTATACCACAAAGTTACTACTAAAACATGTTTTACTTTCCAGAAAAATTCAGAAAAACTGTGCAGATAAAAAACAGATAAACTGCAAAAGCAACATTGTAAATTGTCACTCATTAGTAGCGTCGTGATAAAATCGTGTAGCTGTCACATAAACTAACCACTGTGTCATCTGGTATCTCACAGAAAGTAATTTAAATCCAGAATGTATTTTCAAGTAAACCAAAATGTTGCACTAAAATGTCATTATCAGTACTGGTAACTGTCCTAAATATGCCAGCCTTATAGTCGTTACGTAATCGTGCAACTAACAAGCAAGAATGTACATGCACAATAACACTGTGACGTCTGTTCAGTATAACAATGCATTCGTAATTTCTGTTTAAATAAGTTCTCTTGGTTCTTGACTGGATATTTAACTTCAAACATGGTTGCATGTTAACTGATTCTAAGTCTGACAAATTGTACTAGTAGCGTGAAGTGAAAAATTTTATGGCAAAGACAAAGTTAAAAAGCAGATTATCTTTCAATAAACGGTTTTACATGTGAAATGTGGTGTAAACCTTTACTCTTCCTAGTACGCAGACTGTCAACTTCAACGCAATTATCATGTGGTATACGTCGAATTCTTTAAGGTCCATTGTAAACTAGGAAGAATTTGTGACTCAAGTGTTTCTTCTTATGTGACAATGAATGAGCTTTAATGAGAACTTTCTGGCCAATATATAATTTATTTGCATTTGCTTTACCGTGTAATTTTCTCCTTTTGTCTGCAGCAGAATTTATATTTTTAATAGCCAAATCAATTATGTCTTTGTGTCGAAGTTTACGTATATTAGGAAAAGGTACAAGCTCTCTGATTCTGTTCGGTGGTTCTTTATTCTTCAGTACAAGAACAGGTGGTAAAGCAGTGGAGTCATGAGACATTTCATTCAGCACGTTTTGAAATAAGTGTAAATATCTGTCCCAATGCTGATGCTTTCTGTGACAATAAAGTCTGCAAAGCTTATTGATTTCTTTCATAATCCGTTAAGACGGCTTACAATGTGGTGAGTACAATGAAATAAAAACAGATTTGATTTTATGGTTACGAAGCATGCGTGACCAAACAGCAGATCTGAATTGCGGTCCGTTATCTGAAATTACTCTACTAACGTGTCCAACTTCACGTAAGAAATTTTTAACAAAGGCGTTGGATATAGACCGTCCAGTGGCTTTACGTAACGGAGTGAAAGAAACAAATTTTGAAGTAAGTTCAACAGCGACTAGAACTTACGAAAATCCATTCGATGTTCTGACAAGCGGTCCCAAGAGATCAACAGCAGCAAATTCTTTTAATTTAGAAGGAATGATAGGAAACAATGGAGCACGATGCGAGACAGTTCATGGTTTCGCCTTTTGACAAAGTTTACAAATACATAAGACTCTTCGAATTCTCTTTTCCATATTGTTAAAATGACAAGTCGTTCGAAGAATATGATAACATTTTCGTGGACCAAAATGTGCATAGCTGAAATGAATGTACCAAATCAGCTTATTAACGAAATCGTCTGGAATGCAAAGTACCCATAGCTTGTCATCAACAGTGCAGCGTTTGAACAGTATGTTGTTCCTAACCAGATAATAATGCCGAATCTGTGTGTGTGTCTTTTCATGCCATTTACTTTTGATGTCTTTCCAAATCGGATCTTTATCTTGTTCATGAGCAATGTCCTTTAAAGATGTGGTGATGAAATTTTCAAAGGCGACTTTCTGAATGTAAAGAATACTGAAATTTTTATCGAGGTTGCTTTCTGTGTTACTTTTCTCGAGCCCAGCCGGTGCGCGTGACAGTGCGTCCGCAACAATGTTCTCCTTGGCGGGAATATAGACTATTGTGAAGTGGAATTCTTGCAGAAACAATGCCCAACATTTTAACCTGTCATGATTTAATTTTGAAGACATAAGAAATTGTAATGAACGATGGTCACTGTATACTTTTACGTGCTTACCATAAAGAAAGAAACGGAATTTGTTAAATGCCCAAACGATAGCTAAAGCTTCTAATTCAGTAACGGAACGTTTTTTTCAGATTTTGTTAGCACTCGGCTAGCAAAAGCAATGGTTTTCTGAACAGTAATTTCATTTTCTGTGGCCTCTTGAAATAAATGGGCACCAAGACCGACTTTAGAAGAATCCGTGCTAAGGCAAAAATCTTGTGAGAGATCTGGATGAGCTAGTATTGGCGCGTTAAGTAGCGATTCTTTCAAAGAGTTGAATTCCAACTGTGCTTGTTCGTCCCAGTTCCAAATAGTATTCTTTCCAGCGAGAGAACAAAGTTTTGGTGTAACTAGAATTTGCATATTCAGAAAACGACGGTAAAAATTTACGAGGCCTAGAAAACTGCGGACTTGTTTTTTTGTGGATGGAACTGGAATGGCTCTGATTGCTTCTAACTTTTCAGGATCCGGTTGAATGCCTTCAGAAGAAATAATATGTCCCAAAAACTTCACCTTTGTCCTACCGAATTCAGACTTTTCCAAGTTAACTGTAATTCCAGATTTTGCAAAAATATGTAACACGCTGTTGAGGATGGGATTATGATGTTCCCATGAGGCTTCTGCTATCAGAATATCGTCCACATATAAGGTGATGTGACGTTTTAAGAACTCAGGTAATATGGAATTTAGCCCGCGAATGAATGCTGCCGAAGAAAAGTTCAAACCAAAAGGAAGTTTCCGAAACTGATAACAAACACCGAAGCAAAGGAAAGCTGTGTATTTTCTACATTCTGGGTGAAGTTCGATCTGATAAAAGCTGGATATGAGATCAAGGGAAGACAACACTTTTACACCATTAAAATTTTGAAGTAGTTCTTCCAACGTTTGCGGTCTGTCTGTTTCAGGAATAATGATAGTATTTATTTGTCTCGAATCTAATACAAGCCTGATCGATCCATTTTTCTTCTCAACAACATGTAATGGATTGTTGTATGAGCTTACTGCAGGCTCAATAATGCCCTCGTCAAGCATAGATTGTATTTCTGTTCTAACACGGTCCCTATAATGTGCTGGAATTACGTATGGTCTAACACAAAATTTAGAATGCTCACGAACACGAAATTGGTATTGAAATCCCTTGATTGTTCCTGTATTGTGTGTAAAAACTGTGGAATGTGCTTGTAAAATCTGAAAAAGGTCCTGCCTATCAGTGTCATTACAATTCTCACTTGTTTGAATTTTATTCTGAATTAACTCATTAGTTTCAAATATGCCGTCGATATCATCTCTGTCAGTACTTGCAGAGTGATTATTAGTGTCTAGTTTCGTAGAAAATTCCGAACTGTTGTCTAACAGAAGGTAAAGCTGATTAATTTCCTCGTCATGGTTTGAGAGCCAATCTTCAAATTTCAAAGCTATTGACTTACCTTCTTTCTCTAAACTTATTTCAGCATCGTGAAAGTTTAAGATTGCTTTGTATTCACTCAAAAAGTCTACTCCCAGTATAATTTCCGTCGACAATAATGAAACAATAAGAAAGTTCATAGGGAAGCTGTGGCTTTGACAAAAGAATTCTACGTTGATTTGTTGACGTACATCTACACTTTTTCCAATGACTGCACCTTGTAATTTAATCTTGCGTAACGGAAGCGTGGGGCAATCGTTCGATTTGTTGCATTTGCTAAATGCTGTTTCACTAATTACTGAAATGGGACTGCCTGAGTCAAGTACTGCCATAAATTTTACGTCATTTACAGTAATGTGAATCACAGGATATGCAATGTTGTTATGTTTTACGTCGTGTTCCTGGAGTAAGATGTCCCTAATGTCTTCCATTTTTACGTAATTACTAGCTACGGCAGCTGAGTCGTCAGTTTCATGCGTACGTTTTGTGGCTGCCAGCGGTATGAGTCATTGCCTATTGTGTCTTTGTTGGCGCGCGTCGTTATTGGGATTTGGAGACCTAACTTCTACAAACTCACCTTGTCGAGAGGGCCCTGCTCTGTTTGAATCCCGCCAGTTCTGCTGCAATTCAGGTCTGTCGTTACGAACATATCGTCTGTCGTCATGTCGGTAGATTCCATAGTTTCTTTCTTGTCGGTCACGTGGTGGAGAATTTCTCCCTGAACCGTAACTGCGAGCTGGACCGTTGCGTCTTAAGTTATTCTGTCTCCCTTGATAATAATTATTTTGGTTTCCATATTGTCTGTTTCTCTGATTGTCTCTGTGATAGTTATTACTACGGAAATGCGATCTTTCTCTGTAACTATTATTACTCCGCCAGTGGTTGTCATATGGGTGATGTGTGTTTTGATCACGATTTGCGTTGTAAGAATAGACTTGTCGTGTCCAGTTATTGTTTCTGTCGTCACGGAATTGTGACGGATGTGAACTGTAGTGATTGTTTTCCTGTTTTCGCATCCCGCGACTGTCTGTGTCAATTTCTAATTCTTGTAAGAGTCCCTGAAAAGCTTTAATGTCGTCTTTGCAACGCCCTGCCAAAATAATATTCCTTAAACGTTCAGGCAATTTCATTATGCAAATGCGGATGAGTTCTGAAGGGCTATATGGGTTTGAAAGATATTGGTTCTTATGCAATATGTCTTCAAAATATTTGACAAGACTGGAAAATTCAGATTGTTCAAAGTGTTTCATCATCATTATGCTATGTTTTCCTCTGTCTTGTGTAGCTTGAGACCAATATGCTGAGAGGAAAGCATGATAAAATTCTCCTTAACTGTGATAATCGTGAATGACCGATCGCATTCTTACAGCTGGTTCATTCTCCAAGTAGCCACACATAAATTCTAATATGTGTTCTAATGACCAGTCGGGAGGAAAACAAGGAGAGAATTGATGAAGCCACGCTTGTGGATGAATGTCGTTGCCAGAATTCTTAAATGTTTTGAATTTACGTGTAGTAATGAACAGCTTATAGTCAAAATCATCATGTCGGCGAGTCGCATGTCGGTCATTGTTACGTCGTTTCGGCGGTTCCATCTCAAAATTCGGTGTACCTTGCCAATTTCTTTCATAATTTCCGAAGTGCCCTGTGTTATTATTTTGTGGCTGTTCCGTATTTCTATGGCCCTCTTCCCGTATTGGAGCGCGAGTGTCCTCTGAAATACATAATTGTTGCATTACCTGTGTCAGCTGATCTTGTACTTCCCGGATTTCTCTTTGGTGTTGCTTACTAATTTGATTCAGACTTTGTTTGAATTTCCTAATTTGTTCGCACTCTTCTGTGTCATTAAAGACTACCGGTTTTGTCTCATGCAGATTATCATCTACCTTCGTAGATAAATTAGTGAACTGATCCGAAAGTTCGGCTACTTTCTCCAATAGTGAACACATTTCCTCAGTGTGTTTTTCTGAACCAAGTTTCAGAGTGTCCATTTGTGTTGAAATCGAGTCTACTGTGTCCTTTAAGTTTTCCTGAGTTCTTGCAAGTTGCGTAACCGAATCGGTGGATGCAACTAAGTCCATTTTAGCTTGCAAGGTGTCGTGATTTTCGCGAACAACAGTTTGCAATTCTTTTCTGGCTGCTTCGTGATTCTGTAATGCGTTTTCATGCCGCGAAAAAATAGGTTGAAAATGCTCACAAATTTGTGTTTTTACATCATTACAGATTTTTTGACATTTCGATTCAATGTTATGTAACTCAGTAGTTAAATCTTCACGTGTTTGTTCAAGTGTGGTGACTAACTTCCGAAGATTTTGTTCCATTGTGTCTAACTTTTGAAGCTTTTGCTGTGTTTGTCTCTGCTTTTGTTCCATTGTGTCTAACTTTTGAAGATTATGTTCCATTCTGTCTAATTTTTGAAGATTTTGCCCCATTTGTTTCTGATTTTGTTCCATTTGTTGCATTAATTGCAATAATAATGTATTAGTGTCTGGAATCTGTTTTTCTATGCTTTTTGGCAGTGCATTTTCACCAGCAACATTTACATTTTGACAGGCAGAAAATGTGTCTTGACTCATTTGAGAAAACTGTGAGGACCCATAACCTAAGTCTACAGTATTTGCAATATTGTGTTCTGTCATTTCGGATTCCTGAGGCGAGCTGTTGCCGACCGATCGATCGATAATTGTTCCCTGTTCACTACTTGTTTCATTGTCTACACCATTATTTGCCGCCCGCTCCATTTCCCTATGCACAATTACCAAATTACTACTTCGAATGCCTGTTAATTCACTACACAGTGGTGCTGATAAGCGACGCTCGTCGTTACTATTATTTCTCAGTTTACTTTGGAGCCTAGTGTACGTTTTTCACACGCCATTATTGTCACAATATTTCGCACGATAACACATAAAAGCACAATTTGAAGAGCAATAATAAGAGAACACATTAACATAGCACTGAAAATAATATCTAGTTAATTGCAAGCGAAGCTGCGAAATACTTTGTGCAAATCTACATGCATGCCACAATTGTTTTAATGTACAACAATGAAAGACTGCAACTACAAAGGAAATTCTCTCTATGATTACGCGCTAGCAATAAACAAAGGCTACACTAACTACACAAACTACAAGAAAAAATCAGAAGATTCCAGTGAGGTATCCTTGGCTAAGGGTCGACATATGAAACGTCCCCGTAGAACAATTTATACACGACTGTGCGTAAGCTGACACACAATATTTTTAGCGCAACGCAATCTGACTTCCAAAAATCCCTACGAAAGAATGGCTCTGATTAACATTAACCTATACGTTTCACAAATCACTTACCTCACAAAAATCTTCGTTACTCAAGCTACTGCAATACAGCGAGCGCCACTACTGCCAGCTAAATAAAAGATTCAAACTACTGAAGGCACTAAATACTGATAGGCATAGTTAGCAAATGAAAGATTTTAATACAGAACAAACAATGTTTTTACCTTAATAGTCATAATATATATATATATATATATATATATATATATATATATATATATATATATATATATATATATCAGTTCGTGACACCAATTCTTACAAATTTCAAAACTCCGCCATCTCTCTACCCACGTCCACCATTGCTGGCGGCTCACCTCCAACTGCGCAACGCTACGCGCTGTTAGCATCCAGCTGCCGCTGCCCGACACTACAATGGCGGACAACAATGCAAACTAGCCACAGACTGCGCACAGCACAGCCAGTGATTTTTCATACAGAGCGCTATGTGGCGTTACCAATAAGAAAACCTAAACAGCCTACTTACACAAGCTGTCTTGTAGATAAAGCCAAACGAACCAACTCACTCCTCAGAAATAGCACACTTTATTTACATCACATCCAGTACTATAGCAAATACTTCTATTAAAGTAACATGAAAGCGACAGACATTTGGTCGGGGCGGATGTCACTACAAAACCGTTCAAGTTCAGCGGTGAACTTTTTCACTCAATTTTTTTATTATCATTACAGAGGTCAGCAAACCCTCTGACCGAGCACGCTGAGCTATTGTGCCAGTGAAATGTAAGTGGTGATGGGGTTCGAGCCTGGACCAAGGATATTTTGATTAGTGAGATTCGAGCCAACAACGCATCACCTGTTGTCTTACAATTCTACATCTCTAAGCATTACGCTACTCCGACTACAGGTAATTTATGACCATACTTTGCAACTTACCTCTTTCTGAATGCTTCATTAAGTGACACTAAATTATAAAAAGTACAAGAACAATGCTTCGATAGTACCAAGTTACAACAATTTTTTTAAGCACCAACATGACGTATCCCCTCATTTTATTAAGGTACAACCAACCGTACAATTAACGACGGGTTTTCAAGAGATCGTCAGTTTTTTCGTGCTTAGAGACGGCATCTATACTCTTTCATGTGGGCTTCAACTGAAAGCCAGTATGATGTCTCGCGGCTCTACCGAAAAGAAACGGCGTCATGTAGAGTAGGTGGCGTTCTTCCATCTCATTGGTCTACGATCAAACTCACACATATCTGACACGCTAGATGTTGCTATCTCCGTTCGGAAACACTCTCCAACTTGCTTTTTCCACACTATGGCGTCAGGAATTTGGCACGTTCAGCGCCCGAGGTTGGAACGCACAGTCCTTGAGCCAATAGCTTTAAGCCGTCGGCACACGGACCGTGTCGAGCGTGCCGAGACCGGCGTGCGGCTGAATGCTCGGAAACGATGCGACTTGTGCACACGGTATGCATTCTCAACTGGTACACACGGTCGCAGTGCTCTCCAGCGGCAGTTGTCGGCTGTACCCAGCTCGATGATCACACTGTTTACGTAATGGACGCGCGTTAAGTTTCTACTTTAGCTCTACTAAAACGCAGATTTGCTCCCTTGTCCATATACTAGTTATGTTGTTCTGTTTGTAGTGTACATAAATAAAAATTTCAGTATCCATGGGCGTGTTATGAGTCAAAAAGAGAAGTACCGTGTCTAGTCACTAAGGACATCGTTTTATAAAAGCTCCATTACAAATAGTGCGATACAAATTCTTATTTGATTGCTATTTCTATTCAGCAGCAAAATTTTTAGACATATGAAGCAAAAAACTTAAAACATTGAAGTGGAACATATATTACTGCAAGTAGTGCACGCTGTTTTGTAAATATAGCCATTCGAGCAAACTCACTTCTCAGAAAGACAGCACTTATATTTACATGACATCGAATATTATAGAATATACTTTCATAAAACCAATAAGAAAGTATCGGAACCTATTAGCAAACGCGAAGGCTAGTAATGAAAATATCTGGATTTAGCATGGCGTCAACCTTCGACACTGGACCCCTTGCTTGAGCAGTCTGCCACGTTACTCACTGCGCTATACCGAGCACAGGCGTTTGGTTGCGATACTTTGCTTCTCACCGTCTACCGAAAGCTTTCCTCGTAGATATGCCATTAACTGACATTTAATTATAACAAACTGTATAAAGAACATTAAATTTCTTATGGATCCTCAATATGCCGTTGTCTTGAAATAGCGTATTATCATAATTCACAAGTTTCCCGTCATTTCATAACAACAAATCATACAATTAACGACATGTTTTCGAGAGATCTCGAATTTTCTTATGCTTGGAAATGGCATATTATATTAATGTCGTGTGACGAGGGCCTCCCGTCTGGTAGCCCCCTCGCCTGGTGCAAGTCTTTCGATTTGACGCCACTTCGGCGACTTGTGCGTCGATGGGGATGAAATGATGGCGATGAGGACAACACAGTATCCCTGACCTTAGAAAATCTCCGACCCAGCCGGGAATCGAACCCGGGCCCTTAGGATTGACAATCAGTGGCGCTGATCACGTTTTTTTTTATTATTAGCAGCCCAATGCCTTAACTTTTTTTTCCTCCCATCTCCCCTTCTAGCCCTTCCATTCGCTCTCCTTCATGCGCCTTCTTCGGCGAGCTTCAACGCCCCAATTATTTTATTTTATTTTTTATGGGTTATGAAACTGAATTGCATCTTGAAGACAATGTTAGAAAATTGTAATCCGAATTGATTACGGTGAAAATAACTCTCTCTATAATACTATTGACTGCATTAACGGAACGCAAAATATTCTTCCATTAGAATTTAAACAAAAATGAGAGAGAAGCAAAAGTAAAATTAAGAGAGGAAATTAAACTTCTTCAGTGACGCACGTCTTTTCATGAGAATAGTTTTTCACTACTATTCTTGTGCTGTGGCATGACTCCTGTTACTTCTTGGGAAAACATGCTTTTTCGGGGTTCTGTTGAGGCCTTCAGGGCTACCGAATCGGTCTCGTGGCACACGAAGTCCCCACCGTACTTCACCCTCAACAGCAATCCTCTACTTTGGCAGTCTACCTTCTTCGGTCGATTTTGTATTATTTAGATATTAACCGATGCCTTGTTTCTGAAACAAAATTTGCATCATATTTCCGAACTTCTTTTTATGGTCTTTGTTCCGGTATATTTTGAAGTATTTGTCTTTCATATATTCTCGATATTCTTGTAGATTGTCATTGCCTTTGTTGTTAACGACATAATTGACAAAATTTCCGAATAACCACAAGATGACATTGTTTCTTTTTGTGGTGGAAAGGAAATTTCTTCTGGGAAGAGTATTTCGTTTAGTTTGATTTCTCTTCCATCGGTCCGTTTGAGAAAAGTGACTTGCAATACAATGTCATTCCAAATACTCTTGAATCCATTACAGATGAAGCGATGCTTTAAGGAGTCTAAATTGTGACATTTTTGGCACACATTGGTTGCTTGTAGTCCTATTGAATACAGTTTTTCATTGGTACTAATGATATTGTTGACAACTCTGCACCAAGACTCTTGCACTTCCGTAGTCAGTGTTTTGTTATTTATATTAGTCCATATTTTTTCCCAGTTTTTGTTGGGATACTTCAGCTCCATTTTATTTTGGTTTTCGAGTGATTGTAACTTCTCTACTATATATTTACTTGTCCTCTAATTTTTGTCTGTTAAAATGCATTCAAGTAGCTTAATTCTACATAAAAATCCTTAATATGCTTTAGATTGTAATTTATGTTGTGAACATCTACTGGCGGCTGCATGCTTCCAGGTCTGAGAAAGTCAAATAGAGCGGCAGTTATGCTGTTCGGCTGTGTCTCTATAAGTTTCAGCGTTCTTTTAATGAAGAGGACAGTGTTTCTCCTCCGAAGGGCTGTCAGCCCCAGGCCTCCGTTTTCGGGTCTCGATGTAGTCGTTCCTACTCTAAAAATATGGCCTTTCCATACGTATCGACAGATTGTGCTCATTATAGATTTCGCTATGTCTGGAGGTGTTGGTAAAATCTGAGCGACATATGCAGCTTTCGAAAGAACTGCACAGTTTATTGGTTTAATTCGTTGCTTGATATTTAAGACTCTCGTTTCATGCAGTATTAAGCTGCCTCTGATTTTTCCTAACACCTGTTTCCAATTTGCAGCCGTTGTTCTTAATTGGCAACTGTAAAAAGTTATGCCCAAAGCAGTGTGGCCCTCCACCCTGTTTGCCCACGGTAGCTGCACATTGTTAAGATCCCGTAAATTTAAAAAGGAACTTTTCGTTTCATTTATCTTCGCACCAGTTGCCCTGCTATAAAGCAATAACTTGTCTGTTAGCTGTCCACTCAGCTACCGGGAGCGGACGACGGCATATTCACTCGTAAATACGGGCTTCAACGTATGGCCAATCTGGCGTCTCATGAGTCTGTACGAAAGAGAGAGGGCGTACATATAACGTAGGTGGCGTTCTTCCATCCGATTGGTCCACGGTTAAATGCACGTTCAGAATGACTGTCACGTTGGATATTGCTGTGTACTTTTGGAGAGACTCCCCAACGTGCTTTTCCCACGCTACGACTTCAGAAATTGGGCACGCTCAACTTTCAGCGTTCCAATGCACGGTCCCTGTGTCGACGACCTTAAGCCATCGGCACACGGACCGTGCTGTCGAACGTTAATGCTGAGCGTGCCAAGTTCAACGTGCTGCTCAACGCTCAGCAACGATGCGACTTGTGCACACGGTACGCGGGCCCCAACGTGGCATACGCGATCGCAACTCACTGCAGCGGCAGTTTGAGGGATGTTTCTTGTTCGTAAATCACACTGTTCACTGAACGGGCGCGCGTAAAATTCCCACGTTAGCTCTATTAAAACGCACATTTCCTCAATCGTCCACGAAAAACAAAGTCCCATGTTCAATCAATAAGGACACAGGCTTACAAAAATTCCATTACAAACAGTGCAGTACAAATTTGGAATACTCCTCCGCATAAGACAAACATTATTTCATCATTCTCACATTTTAGTAAAACCCCAAGGTCAGTCTTACTTGATCACTGTTCCTACCCAGTAGCAGAATCTTTGCAACATGTGAATTACGAAGCGTAAAAGGAAAACGAGCAAAATATCTTTATACAAGTAGCGCAAGTTGTCCTGCAATTAAGCCAATCGAACAAAATCACCCCTCAAAAAAGTGAGCTTATATTTATATAACATCAAATATTATAGCATATACTTATATTAAACTAACAATGAAGTATCAGAACTAAATAAAAACTCGAATGTTAGGTAAAAAAAATTGGGTGTATTAAGACGCGAACCACCGACCCAACAGAACTTCATTAGTGGACAGAGATCCTGCTTTTTTTTTAAATCTCATTTTTGTTCATTTTCGTTCGTTGCCTCTGCTCGGGGCGGAAGTCGTAAGACACCCGTTTAAGTTCGTCGTTGACCGATTAACTCAGTTTTTTTACTACAGAGGGCAGCTAACCCTCTGACCAAACACGCCAAAGATGCCGGCACTACTCATTACACTAAACCAACAATAGGCTCCTCTTTCTAAAAAATATTGTGTTACCATTTGGTAAAAACGTTAATCGTAGATAATTATGTTATTAATTCAAATTTAATTATAAGAAATTGTACGAAGAATAATTCGTTTTGGGTGGACATTCAGTGTGTCGCTGCCTTCAAATAGCCTACTTCCATATAACGCCCGTTACAATAATGCTTTTGCCATGAATATGCTGTTTCTCATTATTTTATCGGAACGAATCACATAACTAACAACGGGTTTTCCAGTCATTCTCATTTTGCTGGTGCTCAGAAACGGCATATACAGGGTGTTACAAAAGGGTACGGCCAAACTTTGAGGGAACATTCCTCACGTACAAAGAAAGAAAATATGTTACGTGAACATGTGTCCGAAAACGCTTACTTTCCATGTTAGAGCTCATTTTATTACTTCATTTCAAATCACATTAATCATGGAATGGAAACACACAGCAACAGAACGTACCAGCGTGACTTCAAACACTTTGTTACAGGAAATGTTCAAAATGTCCTCCGTTAGCGAGGATACATGCATCCACCCTCGGTCGCATGGAATCCCTGATGCGCTGATGCAGCCCTGGAGAATGGCGTATTGTATCACAGCCGTCCACAATACGAGTACGAAGAGTCTGTACATTTGGTGCCGGGGTTGCGTAGACAAGAGCTTTCAAATGCCGCCATAAATGAAAGTTAAGAGGGTTGAGGTCAGGAGAGCGTGGAGCCCATGGAATTGGTCCGACTCTACCAATCCATCGGCCACCGTATCTGTTGTTGAGAAACGTACGAACACTGCGACTGAAATGTGCAGGAGCTCCATCGTGCATGAACCACATGTTGTGTCGTACTTGTAAAGGCACATGTTCTAGCAGCACAGCTAGAGTATCCCGTATGAAATCATGATAACGTGCTCCATTGAGCGTAGGTGGAAGAAGAACATGGGCCCAATCAAGGCATCACCAACAATGCCTGCCCAAACGTTCACAGAAAATCTGTGTTGATGACGTGATTGCACAATTGCGTGCGGATTCTCGTCAGCCCACACCTGTTGATTGTGAAAATTTACAATTTGATCACGTTGGAATGAAACCTCATCCGTGAAGAGAACATTTGCACTGAAATGAGGATTGACACATTGTTGGATGAACCATTCGCAGAAGTGTACCCGTGGAGGTCAATCAGCTGCTGATAGTGCCTGCACACGCTGTACATGGCACTGAAACAACTGGTTCTCCCGTAGCACTCTCCATACAGTGACGTGGTCAACGTTACCTTGTACAGCAGCAACTTCTCTGACGCTGACATTAGGGTTATCGTCAACTGCACGAAGAATTGCCTCGCCCATTGCAGGTGTGCTCGTCGTTCTAGGCCTTTCCCAGTCGCGAGTCATAGGCTGGAATGTTCCGTGCTCCCTAAGACGCCGATCAATTGCTTCGAACGTCTTCCTATCGAGACACCTTCGTTCTGGAAATCTGTCTCGATACAAACGTACCGCGCCACCTCTATTGCCCCGTGCTAATCCATACATCAAATGGGCATCTGCCAACTCCGCATTTGTAAACATTGCACTGACTGCAAAACCACGTCGGTGATGAACACTAACCTGTTGATGCTACGTACTGATGTGCTTGATGGTAGTACTGTAGAGCAATGAGTCGCATGTCAACACAAGCACCGAAGTCAACATTACTTTCCTTCAATTGGGCCAACTGTTGGTGAATCGAGGAAGTACAGTACATACTGACGAAACTAAAATGAGCTCTAACATGGAAATTAAGCGTTTCCGAACACATGTCCACATAACATCTTTTCTTTATTTGTGTGTGAGGAATGTTTCCTGAAAGTTTGGCCTGTATTCATATAGGCTTGAAATGAATGTCGATATGGCGCCTCACAACTCTGTACTGAAGGGAGACAGGGTGCGGGTGCCATCTCAGTGCTCAACGCTCAGAATATCTGACATGCCAGATATTGCTCTGCACGATCGGAAAGACTCCCGAACGTGCTATTCCATGCAATGACGTCAGAAACTCGGCACGCTCCACGCTCGACGTTCGGATGCACGGTCCGTGTGCCGACACCTTTACGCTATGAGAGAGTGCCAACTCGAAAGTGACGAGTAAAATTCTGGGAACTCTTGAGCCTTTCCGAGCGTTCTCCACCTGCAGACAGGCAGTAGTTGCGAATCGCGCTGCGCGCCGTTAGCGGAGCGTGCGCACGCCCTTGAACCGCCGCGGCGCGGTGTCTGCAGCGGCTGCGCGGAAGAGAAGAGGCAGAGCGCGGCGCGCGTGACGCGGCCGCCGTGGCGGCGCCGCGCCGCCGGCTGGCCGCCGCGCGCAGTCCGGCCGCAGCCATGACCGCGAGCGCGCCGCAGCTGCTGCCGCCGCTACTGCTGGCGCTGCTCGCCGCCGCCTGCTCCGCGCGTGAGTACACAGCCGCGCGCCCGCTGCCCCAGCGCCAACGAGGCCGCCATTCTGCTGCATCTGCGTCCGTATTTCTATTTCTCGAGCCTCGGTACCGTCTCTGTTGCAGCGCACACAGCACCGGAATTCCCCCTCCCCCCTCCTGCCACCCTACGTCACCGTCACAACCCGACATATGTGCTGGATGTAGTAACACGTTTCTTGACTCATACTGACAAGTAAGCACTCGGAAATCGGCGATTCACGTAACATCTTCAGAGTTTGTCGGAAATTTCTGTCACTATCTTCCGCTGACTAAACAAACCACTGACGCGTCGTGCGTTTCTTCTGTCAACTGTTTTACTATGCAATAAAAATTGATGTGGTTTCTGGGTCGACGAACATTGTGGGTCGAACGACAGTTTTACGAGGGACTTGCTTCGCGAGTGTACAGCACTTGCATCGAATCCTCACGCTCTCTCTCGGTCTAGCAACTGTCTTCAAAATCGTACCAGGCAGAAACTTCCACATACCTGACGTTTATGACTGACACCAGTCACTGATCGTCGATTGTTTGCTCAAGCGATATCGAGTCCTTTCGTCTATTTATGCGCATCACATTACATTGTGCAGCCAGCATTTTTACCGACTGCTGCAATCGTTCACGTACTTCGGAATACTTTTCTAACAAAGTCACACACTTTGCACAGTTGCGTGGTTTGCGAGTAGCCCCACAGAACTACAAACCATTTCTAACTAGACATGTCACGAAAAATATATAGAAACTATGTAGACAAACATCGATCACAATGTGTCAATACGTGGACATGAGGCGAATGTCATTATCGTGCCAAACAAGACTATCTGCCGTGTACCTTAGTCTCCAGAACAGACCACTGTCACATTAATATTGCCACTTGATGATGTATATGGCCAAAACACTACTTCTGGTTATGGCTGAAAATGAATAAGGCACTTCCTAAGCCGCGATCGCAGTGTACACCTTTTATTGATCCAAAATGACCGGTTTCAACGTTTTTATGTTGCCACCATCTGATCATATGAAACTTGTTATAAAACTGCCATGTTGCGTTACATGAACTCAGAAGCGTAAAAGGCATTCTATACGTATACATATATTCTTACCTATCTGTGTGCATTTTATCAACTGTGTGCATCTTATGAAAATATGTATACGTGTGGACTGTCTGATATGCTTTGACCTCCCATAACCTAACATGACAATTTCGTAACAAGTGATATGATGATTGCGTAACACTGTTGAGATCGGTCATCTTAGAGCAGCAAAAGTGAGTACACTGCGCTCGTGACGTACGAAGCATCTTCTTCATTTCGAACCTTACCGATCGCCCCCCCCCCCCCCCCCCCCTGCCCCCTCCAGCACAGCAGGTGTAGCTTGCGTTGTTTTTAAAACCTTACAGCTGTGTAGTTCTAAAAGAGAAATTAGAACGTAATATCTTGTCGCTATGGAATGGACATCGCTAGAGACTGAGCACTAACTCGGCAAGAACTGAACAGAAATGGAATCAGCCACGGGCTTGCCAAAGGAACCTACCCAGCGTTAGCTGCACGTGATTTAGCGGTGAAAATGGTCTGTTGGCGAGCCCCATGTCTTAATCACTGCGTTACCTCACAAGATCTATTCTATTTACTTGCACAACCTCGAGTACAAACATCGCAGCGTGTTATGGAGGGAAACTCAAAAGCTTCGTGTCTAGTTGAGGGCATTGTAGACAAAGCGCAGACGGGCAAGGATGAGAGATGCGGCTAGACTTGGCCCTGTTTAAGGAATCATCCCGTCTTACGTGATTTAGAAGTACTGTAGCAAGTGTGTGTTTGTGCCGGGGCGGGCTTTAGGTACCGATTCAGCCGAAGCCGATCCAGTGTCTTAATACTTGTAATAGGTCAACTTTGTCCAGCTACCGTACTAAGCAACCATACGTTTAACAGAAGACGCGTAGGATATCATATATATTTAGTGGCCGCTGGCAGTAAGTCACACTCTATGAAATGCAATAACACTGATAGGATCCCATGGCACTACTTCCCAGATCATAACAGGTATCGCACCAGCTGGAACGGGGCATTAGCTTCAGTCGACATCTTTTAGTTTTAAACACCTGATAGACCATGTTATGTGGTATACATTATCTGCGGTGTATTATTTGTCCCTGTACGAACTATTTTTGTTTCTCTAAGTTAAATCAACAATTTATACGTTGCAAAACCAGCCTAAAGGAGCTAATGTTGGAGTGTGTCTTCGGAAGCAGTATCTTGAAAATGATGGTGAAATATGTCAACCATTTGGGCTCTCACTGTTTGATGGAAACCTGCAACAGTTATATTCTCTATTCAGTGGTATCTTTTTCTCAGGAGCGATTCTCGACAACAATTTGTCGAAGCTGATGCTGTCTTGCCCTGACATCTGTAAGTCGTCGCTAGGTTCGTCAATGTGTCCCATTGGCCACGAAATAATATGGCGGGCATAGTAATAGATTCTCTACTTAAAAGCATACCATAGTTTTCTGTATCTTAAGTTTCATAGAATCTCAGCTTTATTGGATCTACGTAAGAGCTGTTGAAAGAAAGATTTTCAAATACATCACACAGAAAGTACAAAGTAAACAAAAATATTGCCATAGGAAGAGATTGCAGAAATTAATTTTCGTTGATGGATTCATCATTCCGGCAATATCGCGTCTTAGTTATCCTCTACACCCACTGTAGCTGTAAATAATTCATTTGTGCATAGAGAACAGTTTTGAATTGATGGTAAATTCAGTTTCCTTTCCTTATTAAGTGCAACGACACCTGCGTTCACTGGAGATGTCTATCCAGCGAGTAGCCACCTTTCTCCAACTGATAACATTAATGCTCAGTAAAATGCACCTAATCAATTTTACAATTTCTATATAGTTTCTTTCATGACTTTCGTTCATTATTTAACATGTGTCGCTGATTAATCTGTCACAGCTTTCAGAAGCCTCCGAATTAGATATCATGGAAGTGTACACACAACTTTCAGGCTGAAAATAGCACTTTTTATGTTGCATATAGGAAATATTCAGAATATCGCAGACGATTGGTACATTGAGTGGGATCTGCATGGATGTGTATAGTCTGCTCTCAGATAGCAAGGACTCGTTGTTGTAAAGTTTCGTGCTTTATATACAGAGGGCACTGTCTGATTTCGAGACTCCTTAAAGCCATAATACTTCGATAAAACTTGTAGCCAGCCATGTAAATTATGGCTTATTGTTTTTAGTTGGACTATTGGAGAAGAAACTGACAACTGTGACACACCTGAAACATACCTCAAAAGAAGAAGTGAAACTAAGATACGGAGGACAATGTGCGATAAATCAAAGGACAGAATTATCCCTTTCAGCAGAAAATGTATCCGGCAGCTCTCTCTTTCCATCAATGAAGCAGGTGTCGTTTTGCATTATAAAGTCCTTAAAACAGTTTTATCTGATCAATCCTCTAACGTGGGTAAAGTCCACCAGCCTTTCGCGAAAACGAAATAGATTTATGTCGTAGCCATGATTTATGTGTCATTAGAGCTATACTGTTTATCCTTTGTGAATCCTCTGAAACACGAAACTGACACACCTTCAAAAGTATTTGGTTCCGTGACAAGAAGTTCAAAGTCATTCTGTAATTTCCTTGTCCGGCGTGATACGAGCTTGACGACTTTTCTTGGGAATATCTGGGAAGATGCAGATGAGTTTCAAGGAGACCGTTTTTCCTCGAAACACATAAACAGTAGCGTAACGACTTGAAGAGGGCCGGTTTGGCCGCTACGGAGGGGAGCCGCATGCAGCTAATGGGCAGCACGCCGCTTGCGTAACGCCGGCCTGTGGCCGCTGTCCGAAGCTGCAGCCGTGCGCTCCTGGGAAGCCCCCGTCGTATCTGCCGCCCTATTCTTTTACACGGGTCGCCCTTCAGCCTTCCCCAGCAATTACTTTGTCGTTAATTTAATCCAATGAAATTCACTCGCAACCACTAAATTATGGATAGTGCTGTCATGTGTATTAGTCCAAGAGTTGGGACTTCAAATGAACAGTTCTAGGTCCCAGAAATTACGGTACGTGCTTCTGTCGGTCCTCAGCTGAACCGCAATGCTTTTTGTCTTTAAGGGGAATTGGAACGCCCTATACCTAAAATGATAAATTTAGTGACTTGGCTCCCTGTATTTCAGTAACCACTGTGACCATTGACATGAAACTTTTACAGGACATTAAACTGTATATTATGAGTCTACTGAAGTACAATAATTTCATTTCAGTCACTGCTTACGAAAATAGAATTTTTTCATTACACGGTTAAAATTTTGTGCACTTTTTTGTACGTTATCGTAAATAATTTTAATTACACATAACACTGTTTGTTTTTTTTAGTTCAGTTGACTCAGGATAGGTATGTTATTACTCCCTGAAAATTTGAATACTCTACTCGAAGTGGTTTCTGAGATTTAGGGGAAAATGCAACAGAAAAAGTAAATTTTCGGGAACGGCTTCTAAAGTTAATATATGCTTGATTTTTTTTATTTTTAGTCACCCAGAAGCACCCTGCACCATACTGTATATCATCCTCTTGACCTTTTTCCAAGTTTTATCTTCTTTTCTTCTTTCTGGACTCCTTAGTGGCGTACTGTGCTGCGTGCTCTGCTTTGCCCGCAGCTCGTCGTCGTGCGGTAGCGTTCTCGCTTTCCGCGCCCGGGTTCCCGGGTTCGATTCCCGGCGGAGTCAGGTATTATCTCTTCCTCGTGATGAGTGGGTGTTGTGTGATGTCCTTAGGTTAGTTAGGTTTAAGTAGTTCTAAGTTCTAGGGGACTGATGACCATAGATGTTAAGTGCCATAGTGCTCAGAGCCATTTTTGTTCTCTGCTTTATCAATGCAAACCTTGTCCATCCGTTAAAGTTCTCTGATGCAGTTTGCTCCAGAATTACTTCTCATATGCTGTAGCACTTTCACCCTATCAATTTTGCCATCATTAAAAGCAATAAGAGCATAAGATTATTGAACGATTAATTGAGATTTTGAGTCTGACCATGCAGACGCTTCTTCAGCAATTCAGGATTTGCCAAGTCTCTGTAAATAGGTTTTGTGATATCCATGACTGCTGCTGGGATGGAATGTTTATCGCTGTATGAACTGTTTGAGTACTGGGTATTGCGGTAATTGCACCATGAATCAGGTCCAGGAGGGCAAAGGTGGTGTACTGGTTTTTCATCAGTTGACAGTCTGTGGAAGAAGGTAGCCCATACTGCCTGTTTCCATTTTCAACAAATCCTCAGTATTATTTCTAATGGCCATCCCATAATAGTGCAGTATTCATCAATCATTTTATCTGTCATCCTGCTTCTTATTGTTTTACCATCAGAAAGTTTCTTGTCTGTCAAACTTTGTTTTAGTTTCCTCAACCTAGTGCTCGTCCTCTTCTGAACATGACCAACACTGTTAACCTTTATAACACAGCAATCCACAGCCTTCTATATAAAAAGTTATCGATTTTGTTAGATCTTGAAGTAATGCACGTAAAAATTTTAACATTTTCAACAGGTGTAGATATACTCCCCATTTGAGCTTATATATATATATATATATATATATATATATATATATATATATATATATATATATACGAGGGTCAGTCAAAAGTAATGCCTCCTATTTTTTTTTTCTACGTTTAATTGTCAGGAAATTTAAATGCAATTACATAGGTTGAAAACCACAACATTGAGGATCATTTTTTCATTTTTCAATGTAATCTCCGCCCATCTCTACAGTTTTGGTCCATCTTTGAACAAGGGCATGTATCCCAGCACGGTAAAAATCACAGCTCTGCTTCCTAAGCCATTGACGCACGGATGTTTTGACGGCCTCCTCATCTTCAAAATGAATCCCACGATGAGCTTCTTTTAGTGGCCCGAACAGATGGAAGTCTGATGATGCCAGGTCAGGGCTGTATGGGGGATGAGGCAAAACTTCCCATCCAATTTTGACACTCTCGTCAGAGGTGTGACGACTGGTGTGTGGTCTTGCATTGTCATGCAAAAGAAGAACATCTGCCATTGATTTTGTTGGGCGAACTCGCTGAAGACGTGCTTTAAGTTTTTTGAGCGTTGTGACGTATTGAACAGAATTTATTGTGCATCCCTGCTCCAAAAAATCAACCAGAATCACACCCTCTGTATCCCAGAAAACTGTTGCCATAACTTTCCCTGCCGATCGCACAGTTTTGAATTTTTTCTTCCTCGGCGAGCTTGTGTGACGCCACTCCATTGACTGCCTCTTTGATTCGGGTTCAAAAAAATGCACCCCGGTCACAATTTTTTTCAGAAACTCATCTCCCTCCAAAAGGAAGCGCTGCAAGTGTTGGGAGGCTATTGTTTTCCTTGCCTCTTTATTCTGATCGGTTAACATTCTTGGAACCCACCGTGCACAAACTTTTGAGTACCCCAATTGTTTAATAATCGTGATCACACTGCCTTTACTAAGAGAAATAATGCGACACACTTCATCTGCAGTCACCCGACGGTCACCATGAATGATGTCATCAACTTGCTGAATGTTGTGTGGAGTCACTGCACTCACCGGCCTGCCGCTCCGCTTTTCGTCAGTCAACGGTGTTTGCCCTTCAGCTTCCTTACAACGACGAACCCATCGTCTAACAGTGCTGACATCCACTGTCACAACACCATACACCTTCTTCAGTCTTTCATGAATGCGTATGGGCGTTTCACCTTCTGCATTCAAGAATTCAATCACACAACGCTGTCTCAAACGAACATCGATGTCGGCCATCTTACAAACTTCTGCTGTGCTGCCACCTGTTGACACAGAAAGTTACTACTGCAGTGGATTGCAGAAGGTTTGAGGAATGGCACCAAATTCAAATTTTTCACTTAACTTAATTTTTTTAAGTAGAAAAAGAATGGGAGGCATTACTTTTTGACCGACCCTCGTATATATATATATATATATATATATATATATATATATATATATATATATATATATCACTGCAAATTTTATAATGAGATAAACATCCGAAAATGTGAAAAAAAACTTTTTTCGTTCTAACTCCCCTTACGGCCATGCTCCAGACGGCAGTCTACATCCGAGGGCACAGTAAGCAGATTCCCCACTGTCTTTCATTTGCACATTTCTACATGATTTGGTACTGTGAACTGCAGTTGATAATATGAAGAGGCTACACTGCTGAAAAGAATTAGGGGAACATGACTTCGGGCGTCTGCCATATTCCACTGAGCAATAACTGAGGACTGCGTAAGTCAGCAATGTATAACGTTTCACAAATTAAGTACACAACAAAACGTCATTACGACCTCGGTCGTTTAAACAAAATGCAATGAAATGTACCACAAGTGTCAAAAACAAAGTGGACACAATCATTCATCCCATCATCCAGGGCGCTTTTCATTGGACTTCAAGAGCTTCAGTAAAGTGTGTGCCCTCCTTGAGCGTTTATCATTGCCTGACACCTACACGGCCGACTCCGTGTAAGTCTACGAAGGTCATCCTATGGTACTCTTCTCCATATTTCAATGAGAGTGAAGAGTCTGTGGTGGAACAGGGCGACTACGAACACGTATCACAAGCACGTTCCACATACGATGCAACTGTTTGAATCTGCAGGCTTCGCAGGACATCCCTACTGGCGCCCGCAACATAGGTCTTCGCATTAGAAGGAATTCAGGGCCACCACTGCCTGGCGGTAACGCTACCATGACTGTGGCAAGATCTGTATGGCTGCCAACACTGATGCCTTCCCACAGTATCACATAGCCTTGTCCATCTGTTGATTTCCTTTACAACATGGAGGTAAACCCCCCCCCCCCCCCAAGGGTCTTTACACACGAACACCGCCATCACTTAAATCAGAGGACACCTGCACTCGTCTGTTAATAACAGTTTTCGCCAGTGACGAAGTTAACAGTTGTCGTGGGGACGCCACAACCGAAGGCAAACTGCAAAATGTCGTGTCAAGCAGGGTACTCGAACAGGACGTCTGGATCTTACGTCCCTTTCTCGCAACCTGTTCGTTACAGTGTGATCGGACACAGCAGCTCCAGTGACATTTCTGAGATCGTCTGGCAGTAGTTTGGCGGTATTCGTGCAAAGCCGCAACGAAGAGGTCACCGGAGATCGGTCTTTATATGTGGTTGTAATGCGTCTGCGGCCTCGTCAAATTCGACTTGTGTACTCACCTGTATTCCTGGACACTCTGCGTATGACATTTGGAGAGACATTGAAATTTGCAGCAGTATGACGGGAAGTCCATCCTTTCTGCATCAACCAGTCCACCCTTGCAACTTACATTGTAATAAGAAGTCGCATATCATTTGCTTGCTTGAATGTATCGTCCGCCAATGGGAAATGCCGTCTGTGTACCTCACTAGAAGACACCGAGGTACAGGTACTCTCTTCCTTCTGAGGGGTCACCTCACTCTGTATTTACGTAGCACAGCCAATATATGGCGAAGCATTTTAACTGCTGTATACTATGAAAGCGAAGATCTCAAGCTATGCAGTAAGACCACAGGTACCGCCCTTATCAAAATAGATTTAACATGACGGTCGTTGTTGATTTACGTGTTCCCCTACTTCTTTTGAACAATGTATTCAAGCGTCTCATGAAAAAGTTGATAAACTTCACAAGGCCAGTATCGTTCTTTTTTTAGGGTTCCGTACCTCAATAGATAAAAACAGAGCTCTTATAGGATCACTTTTCTATCTAACTGTCTCGCTGTTCGACTGTTAAGGCTCCTTTTCCTCAGGAGCGGATAGACATATCAAGTTAAAATTTGTGTCACATACTAAGCTCTACGTTCATTTGGCAGTGTGGAAAGTGTAAGCTAAGTCATTGCAATCAAAATAGACGACCATTTATGTCAGATATTTTGATACTCGCAAACTCACTTATCACTTGCACATTTACGTTATAAGTACCTTTTTGGGAGCCTTCTGTTCTGCTGTTTAGTTTTTGGTTTTCAGGTGAATAGTTTGAATTTATTCAGTTCTCTTCCCCGTTTGTGTACCTGTATAAGGATCTGGAAGTTACTTTTTATGCCACAAGGGTGGTGATTATATTTAATCAGATCTTCTGCAATTAGTGAGTCTATACACTCACTTTCAATGCTCTTAAATGTTCAGAATATCTTGTTCTGTAATTTTTGCATTCTGCAACACATATATGGATTCACAGTCTTTGCAATCGAGAGGGCGACAGTTTAGTCACGTGTCCGGCCATCCTGAGTTAAGTTTTCCGTGATTTCCCTAAATCGCTCCAGGCAAATGCCGGGATGGTTCCTTTGAAAGGGCAAGATCGACTTCCTTCCCCGTCCTTCCCTAATCCGATAAGACCGATGACCTCGCAGTTTGGTGTCTTCCCCCAAACAACCCCCAACAGTCTATGCAGGTTAACTGATAAATACTTACTTTGCTGAATTTATCTGATGTTAAGTACTTATAATATTTTCATAGTGTATGGTTTGTTCTGCATGTCACAGGTATTCCTTATTTTCTCACTATGTTTGCTATTCTCTGGGTTATTTCGTTGTCGAATATCAGCATGTGCCATGTGTTCCTGTTGTTCGCAGTTATTTTGTGTACTTTGTGTGTTGCTTTACACTGTGCCATCATTAATTTGTCCACTAAGTCATATTTGTTAAGATTTTCTACACCTAGCTGTCTGTTAGTTCTTGCGTGTAGCACTATTTATTTATTGAAATTCTGTTCGGTCTGTGTAGTAGATATTTGCTTCTTTGTGTGAAATATTTAGGTCTATTGTGTATTGTTGTATTGGTTGTTGTTGTTTTCTTCGTACTGAGAACTGACAGTGGGGTTATTTATTTCACGTTGTGTTGTCTAGAAGGTATATTTTCTCTTTTTAGCTTCAATTGTGAAATGAATGTTTGGATGGGCAGTATTGATATCCCTGTGTAACTATAGTATCCAGTCATCTACCAATCAAATTAAGTCATTGATATAGTGGCACTTATACATTACCTTGATTTGCTTTTATTATTTCCTAAAGATTTAGTTTTCTGGGTTGTTAAGAAAGATAGTGGCTAGTAAACTATGTACTGGTGATCCCATGGGGAGTCATTCACGTTGGACAAGTAATTTGCCCTTAAACTTGAAGTAATTTGCCATGTGATTACTTTTAAACCGTTTAGGACTTTTTGTATCTATGTTTTAGGTATAATATTTTCCCATGTTAATCATCTATCAATTACTGTGATTGCTTCTTAAGTTGGTAGCGGGAGTGCACTGACAGTAACATCAACTGAGAGAAGCGTAACTATGGCATTTATATTCAAATCTTTGTTTTTGTGGATTAATTCATTGGTGCTTTCTAAGCTTCTGTTACCTGGAATTGGGCAATATTTTTATTAAAAAAAGTATGCATATGTCTGGCTAAATGTTATGCTGATATAGTTCTGAAATTTATGAATGGTCTGACTGGCATTTTGGATTGATGAATTTTTGGTAAATTGATGAGTGTGGCCACACTGAAGTTTTTCTGTTTTGTTCTATTTATTTACCTTCGTGAAAGGTTGGATACAATGATTTCACTAGTTTTTGTGTGTTTGTTTGGAACTTTTGCACAGGATCAAGATCTCCTCTTGGTCCGTTAAATTTCGGGTCTTCAGCCACATAAATTCAGTATCTTCTTCGACAAGAATTCATGCGGCTGCAGACAGAAATCTAATGGATCAATCATTGTGCCGTGAAAATATGAAAATGCACATCAAGATCTCCCGTTGCCTGCCCTTGTAATCATTACATTGTGAGTCTTCTGTTTATTATGCATGACACTAGCTGTTTTACCGTCTGTGGTTATATTGTGGTTATTGTCGATTACGATTCTTGGTAACAAGGTAACCACAGAGGAGAAAGCAGCCAAGGACATGCACAACAAACTGAAGAAATTATTTGGTCTATTCCAGTTCGTGAATTCGAGTTTCATTTAAACATTATTTAGGCTTAGTTTTTCAGTTTGGTACTGTATCATCAGTTCTCAAGATGTTATGTCTTCTATCTTCTTTTTCCACATTGTATATTTTATTAAGCTGGGGCAAGCAGAATGAACTAATATTCGTAAGCAACTGCAAGAATGTATTAATCTTTTTTGGTGGGTGGATATAGATACTTCACACTAAATTTCATTTTTGGACAAATTACTTCTTTCGTTTACTTAATTAGATGGACTTGAAATTTTAGAGAAAGAAAAAATAGCGTCTTTTAATAATATATTTGTATTCTCTCACGTCTACAGAAACACATTCTTTCTATGAAAACACAACTTGACAAAACGGTGGAGCAGGCAAAAAACATGGTCAGATATCAATGCAAATTTTTACATATGCACATCATCAACAGGCAAGTAAATGATTAAAGTTCCAAACCCCTCTAACAGGTAGGGTGGTCACCAGAGTGCATTAATGTTGTTCATGAGTGAAGCTGTTACCAGGGGTGTACAGTTTGTCATGGTTTTCATCTCCATCGAATGTTGAGTGATCACTCTGGAGGACATGAAGATACTACGTTTTTTGTGAGACAGCATTATCAGCGGCTGACATAATCTGAAAGTAACCTCACTGAAACTGTACATTTGGCCAGCTGCTCTAATTGCACAATATCCAGATTTGTGAAGCATTCTGGTGGGACAATGGGCCGATGACATACTGCATGGGAACGTGAGGACCGACATGCTCGGCAATACGGTTCCGATCGACCACATCTGATAAGCACAAGGGAGGTTTGCCATATCGTGCGCCAAGCACATCGTGGCAGCATCATATCTGCACATTTCACCTGAGAGTAAAATAATGTTCTCCCTATAACATTCTGGGTCATCCCTCACCATCGGCCAGAGACGAGCAGCAGCTGGACAACGAATTACTGTCCCGTGTGTTGGCTGCTGTTAGCACCACAACACAAGGGACTGCACATGGAGTGGTGCCACGACTAAAAAGGAGGGATTGTTGATGAATGGCGTCGCATTGTAGTCAGTGATGATTCGTGGTCCTGCACCACCGTGGATGACCATCGTCAGTGAATGTGACGGTCATCTTTGGAGAGCCGCATCCTTCCAATGTGTTGCAGAGGCACAGCAGTGTTACTCCAGGTGTCATGTGTGGGGAGCCATCGGATATGACTTCAGATCACGGCTGGTGCTGACTGACGGAACTCATGGAATAATGACGCGTCACAGACATCCTGTGCCCTCACGTGCTATCTCTCATGCAACAGTATAATGGTACCATTTTTCAACAGGGCAATGCTCGTGCACACATGGTTCGTGTCTCTATGGGCGATCTGCATCATGCTGAGGTACTCCCGTTCCAGCAGGAACCCCGAATGGCCTCGACAGAGCTTGTGTGAATTGGCTCTTACAGAAACTCTGTCCCAATGCCTGTATCCAGGACATCAAGGTACAGTTACGAGTAAATAATTGTCGGTCAGGAGAGAGTACAACGACTTATAACACCGTTCCCAACAGAATCTGTGCATGCATCAAGGCTATATGGTTGCAACGTCGTTCTAAGTGGATTCATATTACCAAGCTCGACCTTATTTTGTAATCACTGAAATAACACCACATACCCTATCAAACCGTGTGTTTTGTTTCGTTTCCTGCTCCCCATCTGGGTCCTCCACATTTATTTCATGGCAGTGCATGTACCGGCGATCCAATAGGGCGCGCACACAGTGAAATTTAAAAAAGAATCATACATTGGCTGTTCATATTTGGTCTTGGTTGTGGTACTATCTTCATTCTAAAACCAGAACTGGAAGGTCGATAGCCAGTTCGCTAATCAACGTAACTCACAAAAATAATAACACATCGATTTACGACGGTAGTCGTTTATATGGTAGAAAACAAGCAATATATGTTAAAGGCCGTGGAAAATAAATTTGTGTGATCTGAATTGCTTTTAAACTGAATAAATTGTGTAAATCGTCAGCCGGCCGCGGTGGCCGTGCGGTTCTAGGCACTGCAGTCCGGAACCGCGTGACTGCTACGGCCGCAGGTTCGAATCCTGCCTCGGGCATGGATGTGTGTGATGTCCTTAGGTTAGTTAGGTTTAAGTAGTTCTAAGTTCTAGGGGACTGATGATCTCAGATGTTGAGTCCCATAGTGCTCAGAGCCATTTGAACCATTTTGTAAATCTTCTTGTGATATACTTTGTTTTTGTCTTCTAAATATGATTTACTAGCCGAAATAGTATTAGCATTTTACTTTCATGTCGTGCATGCTTCATGAAGAAGCCATGTGTCACTCGCCTATCCAGCGACAATTTCGAGACAGTCTAATATACCACGATATCCCTTATGTCTGAGACGTACTAGATGTAAGCCGGACTGAAACTTTGCGGGTATGCTAATTCGTAAACATCTAAATAGGAAGTAAACAAAACAAAGAATTTTAATAGTATGCCATGAAAGTATTAAACAATGTAAACTACTGAGCACGGAAATAGGCAGAAGAAAGATAAACGTCGCTGGACGCATGATACCAGTTGTAAATTTGCTCAGTGTCAGCTTACGGGAAGTCCATCGGTAAGCCCAAGTGTCCCAAGGTGACCGGAAACAGCCGACGAAGTTTCCAGTTTATAATCAGGAGCCCGGATCTTAGTCCACGTCCTCTCCTTCCACGAAGGCTATCTTGCTAAGGCACTCGGATTGGATCCTGTTTAACAGTTGATCAATCACTTCAGTCACTCAAGCAGAAATATATGTCATCCCGCTGGCATCTTCACTTGAAACGATTTATGTTTTAGGTGAGTGTAATTCATTTCATTGCTGTCGTTGCTAACATATCCTTGAATTGGCCTTGTACATGTTACATTCATAGGAATATATTACTCACATGTGCAGGGTAAACGGTGCTGTTGCAAAGTGTGGAAGAAGACTTAATTAGGTAGTGCGATGATTAAGCAATTAGATTCTTATTGGGGGAGTCTGATCAAAT